>NC_133978.1:7610000-7615000 GCF_047716275.1 Strix uralensis | reverse complement strand
ACCCTAACCCTAAACCCTAACCGTAAATGCTAACCTTAATTCCTAAAGCTAACCCTAACTCCTAACCCTAACCCTAACCCTAACCCTAACCCTAACCCTAACCCTAACCCCTCCTAACCCTAACCCCTAATACTAGCCTTAGCTCTTAAAAACTAACCCTAAGCCTACCACTGTGCCTCTAACCATAACCCTAACCCTAAACCCTAAACGTAAACGCTAATACTAACTTCTAACCCTAACCCTAACCCTAACTCCTAACCCTAACCCTAACCCTAACCCTAACTCCTAACCATAACCCTAACCCTAAGCCTAATCCCTGCTAACCCCAACCCCTAATACTAGCCCTAGCTCTTAAACCATACCCCTAAAAATACCCCTGTGACCCTAATGGTAACCCTAACCCTAAACGCTAACCGTAAATGCTAACCTTAATTCATAAAGCTAACCCTAACTCCTAACCCTAACCCTAACCCTAAACCTAACCCCTCCTAACCCTAACCCCTAATACTAGCCTTAGCTCTTAAAAACTAACCCTAAGACTGCCACTGTGCCTCTAACCGTAACCCTAACCCTAAACCCTAAACGTAAACGCTAATACTAACTTCTAACCCTAACCCTAACCCTAACTCCTAACCCTAACCCTAACCGTAACCCTAACTCCTAACCCTAACCCTAACCCTAAGCCTAACCCCTGCTAACCCTAACCCCTAATACTAGCCCTAGCTCTTAAACCATACCCCTAAAAATACCCCTGTGACACTAATGGTAACCCTAACCCTAAACGCTAACCGTAAATGCTAACCTTAATTCCTAAAGCTAACCCTAACTCCTAACCCTAACCCTAACCCTAACCCTAACCCTAACCCCTCCTAACCCTAACCCCTAATACTAGCCTTAGCTCTTAAAAACTAACCCTAAGACTGCCACTGTGCCCCTAACCGTAACCCTAACCCTAAAACCTAACCATAAATGCTAACCCTAATGCCTAAACCTAACCCTAAATCCTAACCCTAACCCTAACCCTAACCCTAACCCTAACCCTAACCCGAACCCGAACCCTAAGCCCTCCTAACCCTAACCCCTAATAATAGCCCTAGCTCTAAAACCCTCACCCTAAGCCTACACCTGTGCCCCTAACCGTAACCCTAACCCTAAAACCTAACCATAAACGCTAACCCTAACTCCTAAACCTAACCCTAAATCCTAACCCTAACCGTAACCCTAACCCTAACCCTAACGCCTCCTAACCGTAACCCGATACTAGCCTTAGCTCTTAAACCCTAACCCTAAGCCTACCCCTGTGCCTCTAACCGTAACCCTAACCCTAAACCCTAAATGTAAACGCTAATACTAACATCTAAACCTAACCCTAACCCTAACTCCTAACCCTAACCCTAAGCCTAACCCCTGCTAACCCTAACCCCTAATACTAGCCCTAGCTCTTAAACCATAACCCTAAGCCTACCCCTGTGCCCCTAATGGTAACCCTAACCCTAAATGCTAACCTTAATTCCTAAAGCTAACCCTAACTCCTAACCCTAACCCTAATCCTAACCCTAACCCTATCCCTAAACCCTGCTAAAGCTAACCCCTAATACTAACCCTAGCTCTTAAACCCTAACCCTAAGACTACCCCTGTGCCCCTAACCGTAACCCTAACCCTAAACCCTAACCGTAAATGCTAACCTTAATTCCTAAAGCTAACCCTAACTCCTAACCCTAACCCTAACCTAAACCCTGCTAAAGCTAACCCCTAATACTAACCCTAGCTCTTAAACCCTAACCCTAAGACTACCCCTGTGCCCCTAACCGTAACCCTAACCCTAAACCCTAACCGTAAATGCTAACCTTAATTCCTAAAGCTAACCCTAACTCCTAACCCTAACCCTAACCCTAACCCTAACCCTCACCCTAACCCCTCCTAACCCTAACCCCTAATACTAGCCTTAGCTCTTAAAAACTAACCCTAAGACTGCCACTGTGCCTCTAACCGTAACCCTAACCCTAAACCCTAAACGTAAACGCTAATACTAACTTCTAACCCTAACCCTAACCCTAACTCCTAACCCTAACCCTAACCGTAACCCTAACTCCTAACCCTAACCCTAACCCTAAGCCTAACCCCTGCTAACCCTAACCCCTAATACTAGCCCTAGCTCTTAAACCATACCCCTAAAAATACCCCTGTGACACTAATGGTAACCCTAACCCTAAACGCTAACCGTAAATGCTAACCTTAATTCCTAAAGCTAACCCTAACTCCTAACCCTAACCCTAACCCTAACCCTAACCCTAACCCCTCCTAACCCTAACCCCTAATACTAGCCTTAGCTCTTAAAAACTAACCCTAAGACTGCCACTGTGCCCCTAACCGTAACCCTAACCCTAAAACCTAACCATAAATGCTAACCCTAATGCCTAAACCTAACCCTAAATCCTAACCCTAACCCTAACCCTAACCCTAACCCTAACCCTAACCCGAACCCGAACCCTAAGCCCTCCTAACCCTAACCCCTAATAATAGCCCTAGCTCTAAAACCCTCACCCTAAGCCTACACCTGTGCCCCTAACCGTAACCCTAACCCTAAAACCTAACCATAAACGCTAACCCTAACTCCTAAACCTAACCCTAAATCCTAACCCTAACCGTAACCCTAACCCTAACCCTAACGCCTCCTAACCGTAACCCGATACTAGCCTTAGCTCTTAAACCCTAACCCTAAGCCTACCCCTGTGCCTCTAACCGTAACCCTAACCCTAAACCCTAAATGTAAACGCTAATACTAACATCTAAACCTAACCCTAACCCTAACTCCTAACCCTAACCCTAAGCCTAACCCCTGCTAACCCTAACCCCTAATACTAGCCCTAGCTCTTAAACCATAACCCTAAGCCTACCCCTGTGCCCCTAATGGTAACCCTAACCCTAAATGCTAACCTTAATTCCTAAAGCTAACCCTAACTCCTAACCCTAACCCTAATCCTAACCCTAACCCTATCCCTAAACCCTGCTAAAGCTAACCCCTAATACTAACCCTAGCTCTTAAACCCTAACCCTAAGACTACCCCTGTGCCCCTAACCGTAACCCTAACCCTAAACCCTAACCGTAAATGCTAACCTTAATTCCTAAAGCTAACCCTAACTCCTAACCCTAACCCTAACCTAAACCCTGCTAAAGCTAACCCCTAATACTAACCCTAGCTCTTAAACCCTAACCCTAAGACTACCCCTGTGCCCCTAACCGTAACCCTAACCCTAAACCCTAACCGTAAATGCTAACCTTAATTCCTAAAGCTAACCCTAACTCCTAACCCTAACCCTAACCCTAACCCTAACCCTCACCCTAACCCCTCCTAACCCTAACCCCTAATACTAGCCTTAGCTCTTAAAAACTAACCCTAAGACTGCCACTGTGCCTCTAACCGTAACCCTAACCCTAAACCCTAAACGTAAACGCTAATACTAACTTCTAACCCTAACCCTAACCCTAACTCCTAACCCTAACCCTAACCGTAACCCTAACTCCTAACCCTAACCCTAACCCTAAGCCTAACCCCTGCTAACCCTAACCCCTAATACTAGCCCTAGCTCTTAAACCATACCCCTAAAAATACCCCTGTGACCCTAATGGTAACCCTAACACTAAACGCTAACCGTAAATGCTAACCTTAATTCCTAAAGCTAACCCTAACTCCTAACCCTAACCCTAACCCTAACCCTAACCCTAACCCTAACCCCTCCTAACCCTAACCCCTAATACTAGCCTTAGTTCTTAAAAACTAACCCTAAGACTGCCACTGTGCCCCTAACCGTAACCCTAACCCTAAAACCTAACCCTAAATGCTAACCCTAATGCCTAAACCTAACCCTAAATCCTAACCCTAACCCTAACCCTAACCCTAACCCTAACGCCTCCTAACCGTAACCCCTGATACTAGCCTTAGCTCTTAAACCCTAACCCTAAGCCTACCCCTGTGCCTCTAACCGTAAGCCTAACCGTAAACCCTAAATGTAAACGCTAATACTAACATCTAACCCTAACCCTAACCCTAACTCCTAACCCTAACCCTAAGCCTAACCCCTGCTAACCCTAACCCCTAATACTAGCCCTAGCTCTTAAACCATAACCCTAAAACTACCCCTGTGCCCCTAATGGTAACCCTAACCCTAAATGCTAACCTTAATTCCTAAAGCTAACCCTAACTCCTAACCCTAACCCTAACCCTAACCCTAACCCTAACCCTAACCCTAACCCTAACCCTAAACCCTGCTAAAGCTAACCCCTAATACTAACCCTAGCTCTTAAACCCTAACCCTAAGACTACCCCTGTGCCCCTAACCGTAACCCTAACCCTAAACCCTAACCGTAAATGCTAACCTTAATTCCTAAAGCTAACCCTAACCCTAACCCTAACCCTAACCCCTCCTAACCCTAACCCCTAATACTAGCCTTAGCTCTTAAAAACTAACCCTAAGACTGCCACTGTGCCTCTAGCCGTAACCCTAACCCTAAACCCTAAACGTAAACGCTAATACTAACTTCTAACCCTAACCCTAACCCTAACTCCTAACCCTAACCCTAACCCTAACCCTAACTCCTAACCATAACCCTAACCCTAAGCCTAACCCCTGCTAAAACCAACCCCTAATACTAGCCCTAGCTCTTAAACCATACCACTAAAAATACCCCTGTGACCCTAATGGTAACCCTAACCCTAAACGCTAACCGTAAATGCTAACCTTAATTCCTAAAGCTAACCCTAACTCCTAACCCTAACCCTAACCCTAACCCTAACCCTAACCCGAACCCGAACCCGAACCCTAAGCCCTCCTAACCCTAACCCCTAATAATAGCCCTAGCTCTAAAACCCTCACCCTAAGCCTACACCTGTGCCCCTAACCGTAACCCTAACCCTAAAACCTAACCATAAACGCTAACCCTAACTCCTAAACCTAACCCTAAATCCTAACCCTAACCGTAACCCTAACCCTAACCCTA
>NC_133978.1:7580000-7607500 GCF_047716275.1 Strix uralensis | reverse complement strand
CTTAATTCCTAAAGCTAACCCTAACTCCTAACCCTAACCCTAACCCTAACCCTAACCCTAACCCCTCCTAACCCTAACCCCTAATACTAGCCTTAGCTCTTAAAAACTAACCCTAAGACTGCCACTGTGCCCCTAACCGTAACCCTAACCCTAAAACCTAACCATAAATGCTAACCCTAATGCCTAAACCTAACCCTAAATCCTAACCCTAACCCTAACCCTAATCCTAACCCTAACGCCTCCTAACCGTAACCCCTGATACTAGCCTTAGCTCTTAAACCATAACCCTAAGCCTACCCCTGTGCCTCTAACCGTAACCCTAACCGTAAACCCTAAATGTAAACGCTAATACTAACATCTAACCCTAACCCTAACCCTAACTCCTAACCCTAACCCTAAGCCTAACCCCTGCTAACCCTAACCCCTAATACTAGCCCTAGCTCTTAAACCATAACCCTAAGCCTACCCCTGTGCCCCTAATGGTAACCCTAACCCTAAATGCTAACCTTAATTCCTAAAGCTAACCCTAACTCCTAACCCTAACCCTAACCCTAACCCTAACCCTAACCCTAACCCTAACCCTAACCCTAAACCCTGCTAAAGCTAACCCCTAATACTAACCCTAGCTCTTAAACCCTAACCCTAAGACTACCCCTGTGCCCCTAACCGTAACCCTAACCCTAAACCCTAACCGTAAATGCTAACCTTAATTCCTAAAGCTAACCCTAACCCTAACCCTAACCCTAACCCTAACCCCTCCTAACCCTAACCCCTAATACTAGCCTTAGCTCTTAAAAACTAACCCTAAGACTGCCACTGTGCCTCTAACCGTAACCCTAACCCTAAACCCTAAACGTAAACGCTAATACTAACTTCTAACCCTAACCCTAACCCTAACTCCTAACCCTAACCCTAACCCTAACCCTAACTCCTAACCATAACCCTAACCCTAAGCCTAACCCCTGCTAAAACCAACCCCTAATACTAGCCCTAGCTCTTAAACCATACCACTAAAAATACCCCTGTGACCCTAATGGTAACCCTAACCCTAAACGCTAACCGTAAATGCTAACCTTAATTCCTAAAGCTAACCCTAACTCCTAACCCTAACCCTAACCCTAACCCTAACCCTAACCCGAACCCGAACCCGAACCCTAAGCCCTCCTAACCCTAACCCCTAATAATAGCCCTAGCTCTAAAACCCTCACCCTAAGCCTACACCTGTGCCCCTAACCGTAACCCTAACCCTAAAACCTAACCATAAACGCTAACCCTAACTCCTAAACCTAACCCTAAATCCTAACCCTAACCGTAACCCTAACCCTAACCCTAACGCCTCCTAACCGTAACCCCTGATACTAGCCTTAGCTCTTAAACCCTAACCCTAAGCCTACCCCTGTGCCTCTAACCGTAACCCTAACCCTAAACCCTAAACGTAAACGCTAATACTAACATCTAACCCTAACCCTAACCCTAACTCCTAACCCTAACCCTAAGCCTAACCCCTGCTAACCCTAACCCCTAATACTAGCCCTAGCTCTTAAACCATACCCCTAAAAATACCCCTGTGACCCTAATGGTAACCCTAACCCTAAATGCTAACCTTAATTCCTAAAGCTAACCCTAACTCCTAACTCCTAACCCTAACCCTAACCCTAACCCTAACCCTAACCCTAAACCCTGCTAAAGCTAACCCCTAATACTAACCCTAGCTCTTAAACCCTAACCCTACGACTACCCCTGTGCCCCTAACCGTAACCCTAACCCTAAACCCTAACCGTAAATGCTAACCTTAATTCCTAAAGCTAACCCTAACTCCTAACCCTAACCCTAACCCTAACCCTAACCCCTCCTAACCCTAACCCCTAATACTAGCCTTAGCTCTTAAAAACTAACCCTAAGACAGCCACTGTGCCTCTAACCGTAACCCTAATCCTAAACCCTAAACGTAAACGCTAATACTAACTTCTAACCCTAACCCTAACCCTAACTCCTAACCCTAACCCTAACCCTAACCCTAACTCCTAACCCTAACCCTAACCCTAAGCCTAACCCCTGCTAACCCTAACCCCTAATACTAGCCCTAGCTCTTAAACCATACCCCTAAAAATACCCCTGTGACCCTAATGGTAACCCTAACCCTAAACGCTAACCGTAAATGCTAACCTTAATTCATAAAGCTAACCCTAACTCCTAACCCTAACCCTAACCCTAACCCTAACCCTAACCCTAACCCCTCCTAACCCTAACCCCTAATACTAGCCTTAGCTCTTAAAAACTAACCCTAAGACTACCCCTGTGCCCCTAACCGTAACCCTAACCCTAAACCCTAACCGTAAATGCTAACCTTAATTCCTAAAGCTAACCCTAACTCCTAACCCTAACCCTAACCCTAACCCCTCCTAACCCTAACCCCTAATACTAGCCTTAGCTCTTAAAAACTAACCCTAAGACTGCCACTGTGCCTCTAACCGTAACCCTAACCCTAAACCCTAAACGTAAACGCTAATACTAACTTCTAACCCTAACCCTAACCCTAACTCCTAACCCTAACCGTAACCCTAACCCTAACCCTAACGCCTCCTAACCGTAACCCCTGATACTAGCCTTAGCTCTTAAACCATAACCCTAAGCCTACCCCTGTGCCTCTAACCGTAACCCTAACCGTAAACCCTAAATGTAAACGCTAATACTAACATCTAACCCTAACCCTAACCCTAACTCCTAACCCTAACCCTAAGCCTAACCCCTGCTAACCCTAACCCCTAATACTAGCCCTAGCTCTTAAACCATAACCCTAAAACTACCCCTGTGCCCCTAATGGTAACCCTAACCCTAAATGCTAACCTTAATTCCTAAAGCTAACCCTAACTCCTAACCCTAACCCTAACCCTAACCCTAACCCTAACCCTAAACCCTGCTAAAGCTAACCCCTAATACTAACCCTAGCTCTTAAACCCTAACCCTAAGACTACCCCTGTGCCCCTAACCGTAACCCTAACCCTAAACCCTAACCGTAAATGCTAACCTTAATTCCTAAAGCTAACCCTAACTCCTAACCCTAACCCTAACCCTAACCCCTCCTAACCCTAACCCCTAATACTAGCCTTAGCTCTTAAAAACTAACCCTAAGCCTACCACTGTGCCTCTAACCGTAACCCTAACCCTAAACCCTAAACGTAAACGCTAATACTAACTTCTAACCCTAACCCTAACCCTAACTCCTAACCCTAACCCTAACCCTAACCCTAACTCCTAACCATAACCCTAACCCTAAGCCTAACCCCTGCTAACCCCAACCCCTAATACTAGCCCTAGCTCTTAAACCATACCCCTAAAAATACCCCTGTGACCCTAATGGTAACCCTAACCCTAAACGCTAACCGTAAATGCTAACCTTAATTCCTAAAGCTAACCCTACCTCCTAACCCTAACCCTAACCCTAACCCCTCCTAACCCTAACCCCTAATACTAGCCTTAGCTCTTAAAAACTAACCCTAAGACTGCCACTGTGCCTCTAACCGTAACCCTAACCCTAAACCCTAAACGTAAACGCTAATACTAACTTCTAACCGTAACCCTAACCCTAACTCCTAACCCTAACCCTAACCCTAACCCTAACTCCTAACCATAACCCTAACCCTAAGCCTAACCCCTGCTAAAACCAACCCCTAATACTAGCCCTAGCTCTTAAACCATACCCCTAAAAATACCCCCGTGACCCTAATGGTAACCCTAACCCTAAACGCTAACCGTAAATGCTAACCTTAATTCCTAAAGCTAACCCTAACTCCTAACCCTAACCCTAACCCTAACCCTAACCCTAACCCGAACCCGAACCCTAAGCCCTCCTAACCCTAACCCCTAATAATAGCCCTAGCTCTAAAACCCTCACCCTAAGCCTACACCTGTGCCCCTAACCGTAACCCTAACCCTAAAACCTAACCATAAACGCTAACCCTAACTCCTAAACCTAACCCTAAATCCTAACCCTAACCGTAACCCTAACCCTAACCCTAACGCCTCCTAACCGTAACCCCTGATACTAGCCTTAGCTCTTAAACCCTAACCCTAAGCCTACCCCTGTGCCTCTAACCGTAACCCTAACCCTAAACCCTTAACGTAAACGCTAATACTAACATCTAAACCTAACCCTAACCCTTACTCCTAACCCTAACCCTAAGCCTAACCCCTGCTAACCCTAACCCCTAATACTAGCCCTAGCTCTTAAACCATAACCCTAAAACTACCCCTGTGCCCCTAATGGTAACCCTAACCCTAAATGCTAACCTTAATTCCTAAAGCTAACCCTAACTCCTAACCCTAACCCTAACCCTAACCCTAACCCTAACCCTAACCCTAACCCTAAACCCTGCTAAAGCTAACCCCTAATACTAACCCTAGCTCTTAAACCCTAATCCTAAGACTACCCCTGTGCCCCTAACCGTAACCCTAACCCTAAACCCTAACCGTAAATGCTAACCTTAATTCCTAAAGCTAACCCTAACTCCTAACCCTAACCCTAACCCTAACCCTAACCCTAACCCTAAACCCTGCTAAAGCTAACCCCTAATACTAACCCTAGCTCTTAAACCCTAACCCTAAGACTACCCCTGTGCCCCTAACCGTAACCCTAACCCTAAACCCTAACCGTAAATGCTAACCTTAATTCCTAAAGCTAACCCTAACTCCTAACCCTAACCCTAACCCTAACCCTAACCCTAACCCTAACCCTAACCCTAACCCCTCCTAACCCTAACCCCTAATACTAGCCTTAGCTCTTAAAAACTAACCCTAAGCCTACCACTGTGCCTCTAACCATAACCCTAACCCTAAACCCTAAACGTAAACGCTAATACTAACTTCTAACCCTAACCCTAACCCTAACTCCTAACCCTAACCCTAACCCTAACCCTAACTCCTAACCATAACCCTAACCCTAAGCCTAATCCCTGCTAACCCCAACCCCTAATACTAGCCCTAGCTCTTAAACCATACCCCTAAAAATACCCCTGTGACCCTAATGGTAACCCTAACCCTAAACGCTAACCGTAAATGCTAACCTTAATTCATAAAGCTAACCCTAACTCCTAACCCTAACCCTAACCCTAACCCTAAACCTAACCCCTCCTAACCCTAACCCCTAATACTAGCCTTAGCTCTTAAAAACTAACCCTAAGACTGCCACTGTGCCTCTAACCGTAACCCTAACCCTAAACCCTAAACGTAAACGCTAATACTAACTTCTAACCCTAACCCTAACCCTAACTCCTAACCCTAACCCTAACCGTAACCCTAACTCCTAACCCTAACCCTAACCCTAAGCCTAACCCCTGCTAACCCTAACCCCTAATACTAGCCCTAGCTCTTAAACCATACCCCTATAAATACCCCTGTGACACTAATGGTAACCCTAACCCTAAACGCTAACCGTAAATGCTAACCTTAATTCCTAAAGCTAACCCTAACTCCTAACCCTAACCCTAACCCTAACCCTAACCCTAACCCCTCCTAACCCTAACCCCTAATACTAGCCTTAGCTCTTAAAAACTAACCCTAAGACTGCCACTGTGCCCCTAACCGTAACCCTAACCCTAAAACCTAACCATAAATGCTAACCCTAATGCCTAAACCTAACCCTAAATCCTAACCCTAACCCTAACCCTAACCCTAACCCTAACCCTAACGCCTCCTAACCGTAACCCCTGATACTAGCCTTAGCTCTTAAACCATAACCCTAAGCCTACCCCTGTGCCTCTAACCGTAACCCTAACCGTAAACCCTAAATGTAAACGCTAATACTAACATCTAACCCTAACCCTAAACCTAACTCCTAACCCTAACCCTAAGCCTAACCCCTGCTAACCCTAACCCCTAATACTAGCCCTAGCTCTTAAACCATAACCCTAAAACTACCCCTGTGCCCCTAATGGTAACCCTAACCCTAAATGCTAACCTTAATTCCTAAAGCTAACCCTAACTCCTAACCCTAACCCTAACCCTAACCCTAACCCTAATCCTAACCCTAACGCCTCCTAACCGTAACCCCTGATACTAGCCTTAGCTCTTAAACCATAACCCTAAGCCTACCCCTGTGCCTCTAACCGTAACCCTAACCGTAAACCCTAAATGTAAACGCTAATACTAACATCTAACCCTAACCCTAACCCTAACTCCTAACCCTAACCCTAAGCCTAACCCCTGCTAACCCTAACCCCTAATACTAGCCCTAGCTCTTAAACCATAACCCTAAGCCTACCCCTGTGCCCCTAATGGTAACCCTAACCCTAAATGCTAACCTTAATTCCTAAAGCTAACCCTAACTCCTAACCCTAACCCTAACCCTAACCCTAACCCTAACCCTAACCCTAACCCTAACCCTAACCCTAAACCCTGCTAAAGCTAACCCCTAATACTAACCCTAGCTCTTAAACCCTAACCCTAAGACTACCCCTGTGCCCCTAACCGTAACCCTAACCCTAAACCCTAACCGTAAATGCTAACCTTAATTCCTAAAGCTAACCCTAACCCTAACCCTAACCCTAACCCTAACCCCTCCTAACCCTAACCCCTAATACTAGCCTTAGCTCTTAAAAACTAACCCTAAGACTGCCACTGTGCCTCTAACCGTAACCCTAACCCTAAACCCTAAACGTAAACGCTAATACTAACTTCTAACCCTAACCCTAACCCTAACTCCTAACCCTAACCCTAACCCTAACCCTAACTCCTAACCATAACCCTAACCCTAAGCCTAACCCCTGCTAAAACCAACCCCTAATACTAGCCCTAGCTCTTAAACCATACCACTAAAAATACCCCTGTGACCCTAATGGTAACCCTAACCCTAAACGCTAACCGTAAATGCTAACCTTAATTCCTAAAGCTAACCCTAACTCCTAACCCTAACCCTAACCCTAACCCTAACCCTAACCCGAACCCGAACCCGAACCCTAAGCCCTCCTAACCCTAACCCCTAATAATAGCCCTAGCTCTAAAACCCTCACCCTAAGCCTACACCTGTGCCCCTAACCGTAACCCTAACCCTAAAACCTAACCATAAACGCTAACCCTAACTCCTAAACCTAACCCTAAATCCTAACCCTAACCGTAACCCTAACCCTAACCCTAACGCCTCCTAACCGTAACCCCTGATACTAGCCTTAGCTCTTAAACCCTAACCCTAAGCCTACCCCTGTGCCTCTAACCGTAACCCTAACCCTAAACCCTAAACGTAAACGCTAATACTAACATCTAACCCTAACCCTAACCCTAACTCCTAACCCTAACCCTAAGCCTAACCCCTGCTAACCCTAACCCCTAATACTAGCCCTAGCTCTTAAACCATACCCCTAAAAATACCCCTGTGACCCTAATGGTAACCCTAACCCTAAATGCTAACCTTAATTCCTAAAGCTAACCCTAACTCCTAACTCCTAACCCTAACCCTAACCCTAACCCTAACCCTAACCCTAAACCCTGCTAAAGCTAACCCCTAATACTAACCCTAGCTCTTAAACCCTAACCCTACGACTACCCCTGTGCCCCTAACCGTAACCCTAACCCTAAACCCTAACCGTAAATGCTAACCTTAATTCCTAAAGCTAACCCTAACTCCTAACCCTAACCCTAACCCTAACCCTAACCCCTCCTAACCCTAACCCCTAATACTAGCCTTAGCTCTTAAAAACTAACCCTAAGACAGCCACTGTGCCTCTAACCGTAACCCTAATCCTAAACCCTAAACGTAAACGCTAATACTAACTTCTAACCCTAACCCTAACCCTAACTCCTAACCCTAACCCTAACCCTAACCCTAACTCCTAACCCTAACCCTAACCCTAAGCCTAACCCCTGCTAACCCTAACCCCTAATACTAGCCCTAGCTCTTAAACCATACCCCTAAAAATACCCCTGTGACCCTAATGGTAACCCTAACCCTAAACGCTAACCGTAAATGCTAACCTTAATTCATAAAGCTAACCCTAACTCCTAACCCTAACCCTAACCCTAACCCTAACCCTAACCCTAACCCTAACCCCTCCTAACCCTAACCCCTAATACTAGCCTTAGCTCTTAAAAACTAACCCTAAGACTACCCCTGTGCCCCTAACCGTAACCCTAACCCTAAACCCTAACCGTAAATGCTAACCTTAATTCCTAAAGCTAACCCTAACTCCTAACCCTAACCCTAACCCTAACCCCTCCTAACCCTAACCCCTAATACTAGCCTTAGCTCTTAAAAACTAACCCTAAGACTGCCACTGTGCCTCTAACCGTAACCCTAACCCTAAACCCTAAACGTAAACGCTAATACTAACTTCTAACCCTAACCCTAACCCTAACTCCTAACCCTAACCGTAACCCTAACCCTAACCCTAACGCCTCCTAACCGTAACCCCTGATACTAGCCTTAGCTCTTAAACCATAACCCTAAGCCTACCCCTGTGCCTCTAACCGTAACCCTAACCGTAAACCCTAAATGTAAACGCTAATACTAACATCTAACCCTAACCCTAACCCTAACTCCTAACCCTAACCCTAAGCCTAACCCCTGCTAACCCTAACCCCTAATACTAGCCCTAGCTCTTAAACCATAACCCTAAAACTACCCCTGTGCCCCTAATGGTAACCCTAACCCTAAATGCTAACCTTAATTCCTAAAGCTAACCCTAACTCCTAACCCTAACCCTAACCCTAACCCTAACCCTAACCCTAAACCCTGCTAAAGCTAACCCCTAATACTAACCCTAGCTCTTAAACCCTAACCCTAAGACTACCCCTGTGCCCCTAACCGTAACCCTAACCCTAAACCCTAACCGTAAATGCTAACCTTAATTCCTAAAGCTAACCCTAACTCCTAACCCTAACCCTAACCCTAACCCCTCCTAACCCTAACCCCTAATACTAGCCTTAGCTCTTAAAAACTAACCCTAAGCCTACCACTGTGCCTCTAACCGTAACCCTAACCCTAAACCCTAAACGTAAACGCTAATACTAACTTCTAACCCTAACCCTAACCCTAACTCCTAACCCTAACCCTAACCCTAACCCTAACTCCTAACCATAACCCTAACCCTAAGCCTAACCCCTGCTAACCCCAACCCCTAATACTAGCCCTAGCTCTTAAACCATACCCCTAAAAATACCCCTGTGACCCTAATGGTAACCCTAACCCTAAACGCTAACCGTAAATGCTAACCTTAATTCCTAAAGCTAACCCTACCTCCTAACCCTAACCCTAACCCTAACCCCTCCTAACCCTAACCCCTAATACTAGCCTTAGCTCTTAAAAACTAACCCTAAGACTGCCACTGTGCCTCTAACCGTAACCCTAACCCTAAACCCTAAACGTAAACGCTAATACTAACTTCTAACCGTAACCCTAACCCTAACTCCTAACCCTAACCCTAACCCTAACCCTAACTCCTAACCATAACCCTAACCCTAAGCCTAACCCCTGCTAAAACCAACCCCTAATACTAGCCCTAGCTCTTAAACCATACCCCTAAAAATACCCCCGTGACCCTAATGGTAACCCTAACCCTAAACGCTAACCGTAAATGCTAACCTTAATTCCTAAAGCTAACCCTAACTCCTAACCCTAACCCTAACCCTAACCCTAACCCTAACCCGAACCCGAACCCTAAGCCCTCCTAACCCTAACCCCTAATAATAGCCCTAGCTCTAAAACCCTCACCCTAAGCCTACACCTGTGCCCCTAACCGTAACCCTAACCCTAAAACCTAACCATAAACGCTAACCCTAACTCCTAAACCTAACCCTAAATCCTAACCCTAACCGTAACCCTAACCCTAACCCTAACGCCTCCTAACCGTAACCCCTGATACTAGCCTTAGCTCTTAAACCCTAACCCTAAGCCTACCCCTGTGCCTCTAACCGTAACCCTAACCCTAAACCCTTAACGTAAACGCTAATACTAACATCTAAACCTAACCCTAACCCTTACTCCTAACCCTAACCCTAAGCCTAACCCCTGCTAACCCTAACCCCTAATACTAGCCCTAGCTCTTAAACCATAACCCTAAAACTACCCCTGTGCCCCTAATGGTAACCCTAACCCTAAATGCTAACCTTAATTCCTAAAGCTAACCCTAACTCCTAACCCTAACCCTAACCCTAACCCTAACCCTAACCCTAACCCTAACCCTAAACCCTGCTAAAGCTAACCCCTAATACTAACCCTAGCTCTTAAACCCTAATCCTAAGACTACCCCTGTGCCCCTAACCGTAACCCTAACCCTAAACCCTAACCGTAAATGCTAACCTTAATTCCTAAAGCTAACCCTAACTCCTAACCCTAACCCTAACCCTAACCCTAACCCTAACCCTAAACCCTGCTAAAGCTAACCCCTAATACTAACCCTAGCTCTTAAACCCTAACCCTAAGACTACCCCTGTGCCCCTAACCGTAACCCTAACCCTAAACCCTAACCGTAAATGCTAACCTTAATTCCTAAAGCTAACCCTAACTCCTAACCCTAACCCTAACCCTAACCCTAACCCTAACCCTAACCCTAACCCTAACCCCTCCTAACCCTAACCCCTAATACTAGCCTTAGCTCTTAAAAACTAACCCTAAGCCTACCACTGTGCCTCTAACCATAACCCTAACCCTAAACCCTAAACGTAAACGCTAATACTAACTTCTAACCCTAACCCTAACCCTAACTCCTAACCCTAACCCTAACCCTAACCCTAACTCCTAACCATAACCCTAACCCTAAGCCTAATCCCTGCTAACCCCAACCCCTAATACTAGCCCTAGCTCTTAAACCATACCCCTAAAAATACCCCTGTGACCCTAATGGTAACCCTAACCCTAAACGCTAACCGTAAATGCTAACCTTAATTCATAAAGCTAACCCTAACTCCTAACCCTAACCCTAACCCTAACCCTAAACCTAACCCCTCCTAACCCTAACCCCTAATACTAGCCTTAGCTCTTAAAAACTAACCCTAAGACTGCCACTGTGCCTCTAACCGTAACCCTAACCCTAAACCCTAAACGTAAACGCTAATACTAACTTCTAACCCTAACCCTAACCCTAACTCCTAACCCTAACCCTAACCGTAACCCTAACTCCTAACCCTAACCCTAACCCTAAGCCTAACCCCTGCTAACCCTAACCCCTAATACTAGCCCTAGCTCTTAAACCATACCCCTATAAATACCCCTGTGACACTAATGGTAACCCTAACCCTAAACGCTAACCGTAAATGCTAACCTTAATTCCTAAAGCTAACCCTAACTCCTAACCCTAACCCTAACCCTAACCCTAACCCTAACCCCTCCTAACCCTAACCCCTAATACTAGCCTTAGCTCTTAAAAACTAACCCTAAGACTGCCACTGTGCCCCTAACCGTAACCCTAACCCTAAAACCTAACCATAAATGCTAACCCTAATGCCTAAACCTAACCCTAAATCCTAACCCTAACCCTAACCCTAACCCTAACCCTAACCCTAACGCCTCCTAACCGTAACCCCTGATACTAGCCTTAGCTCTTAAACCATAACCCTAAGCCTACCCCTGTGCCTCTAACCGTAACCCTAACCGTAAACCCTAAATGTAAACGCTAATACTAACATCTAACCCTAACCCTAAACCTAACTCCTAACCCTAACCCTAAGCCTAACCCCTGCTAACCCTAACCCCTAATACTAGCCCTAGCTCTTAAACCATAACCCTAAAACTACCCCTGTGCCCCTAATGGTAACCCTAACCCTAAATGCTAACCTTAATTCCTAAAGCTAACCCTAACTCCTAACCCTAACCCTAACCCTAACCCTAACCCTAACCCTAACCCTAACCCTAACCCTAACCCTAAACCCTGCTAAAGCTAACCCCTAATACTAACCCTAGCTCTTAAACCCTAACCCTAAGACTACCCCTGTGCCCCTAACCGTAACCCTAACCCTAAACCCTAACCGTAAATGCTAACCTTAATTCCTAAAGCTAACCCTAACCCTAACCCTAACCCTAACCCTAACCCCTCCTAACCCTAACCCCTAATACTAGCCTTAGCTCTTAAAAACTAACCCTAAGACTGCCACTGTGCCTCTAACCGTAACCCTAACCCTAAACCCTAAACGTAAACGCTAATACTAACTTCTAACCCTAACCCTAACCCTAACTCCTAACCCTAACCCTAACCCTAACCCTAACTCCTAACCATAACCCTAACCCTAAGCCTAACCCCTGCTAAAACCAACCCCTAATACTAGCCCTAGCTCTTAAACCATACCCCTAAAAATACCCCTGTGACCCTAATGGTAACCCTAACCCTAAACGCTAACCGTAAATGCTAACCTTAATTCCTAAAGCTAACCCTAACTCCTAACCCTAACCCTAACCCTAACCCTAACCCTAACCCGAACCCGAACCCGAACCCTAAGCCCTCCTAACCCTAACCCCTAATAATAGCCCTAGCTCTAAAACCCTCACCCTAAGCCTACACCTGTGCCCCTAACCGTAACCCTAACCCTAAAACCTAACCATAAACGCTAACCCTAACTCCTAAACCTAACCCTAAATCCTAACCCTAACCGTAACCCTAACCCTAACCCTAACGCCTCCTAACCGTAACCCCTGATACTAGCCTTAGCTCTTAAACCCTAACCCTAAGCCTACCCCTGTGCCTCTAACCGTAACCCTAACCCTAAACCCTAAACGTAAACGCTAATACTAACATCTAACCCTAACCCTAACCCTAACTCCTAACCCTAACCCTAAGCCTAACCCCTGCTAACTCTAACCCCTAATACTAGCCCTAGCTCTTAAACCATACCCCTAAAAATACCCCTGTGACCCTAATGGTAACCCTAACCCTAAATGCTAACCTTAATTCCTAAAGCTAACCCTAACTCCTAACCCTAACCCTAACCCTAACCCTAACCCTAACCCTAACCCTAACCCTAAACCCTGCTAAAGCTAACCCCTAATACTAACCCTAGCTCTTAAACCCTAACCCTACGACTACCCCTGTGCCCCTAACCGTAACCCTAACCCTAAACCCTAACCGTAAATGCTAACCTTAATTCCTAAAGCTAACCCTAACTCCTAACCCTAACCCTAACCCTAACCCCTCCTAACCCTAACCCCTAATACTAGCCTTAGCTCTTAAAAACTAACCCTAAGACTGCCACTGTGCCTCTAACCGTAACCCTAACCCTAAACCCTAAACGTAAACGCTAATACTAACTTCTAACCCTAACCCTAACCCTAACTCCTAACCCTAACCCTAACCCTAACCCTAACTCCTAACCATAACCCTAACCCTAAGCCTAACCCCTGCTAACCCCAACCCCTAATACTAGCCCTAGCTCTTAAACCATACCCCTAAAAATACCCCTGTGACCCTAATGGTAACCCTAACCCTAAACGCTAACCGTAAATGCTAACCTTAATTCCTAAAGCTAACCCTACCTCCTAACCCTAACCCTAACCCTAACCCCTCCTAACCCTAACCCCTAATACTAGCCTTAGCTCTTAAAAACTAACCCTAAGACTGCCACTGTGCCTCTAACCGTAACCCTAACCCTAAACCCTAAACGTAAACGCTAATACTAACTTCTAACCGTAACCCTAACCCTAACTCCTAACCCTAACCCTAACCCTAACCCTAACTCCTAACCATAACCCTAACCCTAAGCCTAACCCCTGCTAAAACCAACCCCTAATACTAGCCCTAGCTCTTAAACCATACCCCTAAAAATACCCCCGTGACCCTAATGGTAACCCTAACCCTAAACGCTAACCGTAAATGCTAACCTTAATTCCTAAAGCTAACCCTAACTCCTAACCCTAACCCTAACCCTAACCCTAACCCTAACCCGAACCCGAACCCTAAGCCCTCCTAACCCTAACCCCTAATAATAGCCCTAGCTCTAAAACCCTCACCCTAAGCCTACACCTGTGCCCCTAACCGTAACCCTAACCCTAAAACCTAACCATAAACGCTAACCCTAACTCCTAAACCTAACCCTAAATCCTAACCCTAACCGTAACCCTAACCCTAACCCTAACGCCTCCTAACCGTAACCCCTGATACTAGCCTTAGCTCTTAAACCCTAACCCTAAGCCTACCCCTGTGCCTCTAACCGTAACCCTAACCCTAAACCCTTAACGTAAACGCTAATACTAACATCTAAACCTAACCCTAACCCTTACTCCTAACCCTAACCCTAAGCCTAACCCCTGCTAACCCTAACCCCTAATACTAGCCCTAGCTCTTAAACCATAACCCTAAAACTACCCCTGTGCCCCTAATGGTAACCCTAACCCTAAATGCTAACCTTAATTCCTAAAGCTAACCCTAACTCCTAACCCTAACCCTAACCCTAACCCTAACCCTAACCCTAACCCTAACCCTAAACCCTGCTAAAGCTAACCCCTAATACTAACCCTAGCTCTTAAACCCTAATCCTAAGACTACCCCTGTGCCCCTAACCGTAACCCTAACCCTAAACCCTAACCGTAAATGCTAACCTTAATTCCTAAAGCTAACCCTAACTCCTAACCCTAACCCTAACCCTAACCCTAACCCTAACCCTAAACCCTGCTAAAGCTAACCCCTAATACTAACCCTAGCTCTTAAACCCTAACCCTAAGACTACCCCTGTGCCCCTAACCGTAACCCTAACCCTAAACCCTAACCGTAAATGCTAACCTTAATTCCTAAAGCTAACCCTAACTCCTAACCCTAACCCTAACCCTAACCCTAACCCTAACCCTAACCCTAACCCTAACCCCTCCTAACCCTAACCCCTAATACTAGCCTTAGCTCTTAAAAACTAACCCTAAGCCTACCACTGTGCCTCTAACCATAACCCTAACCCTAAACCCTAAACGTAAACGCTAATACTAACTTCTAACCCTAACCCTAACCCTAACTCCTAACCCTAACCCTAACCCTAACCCTAACTCCTAACCATAACCCTAACCCTAAGCCTAATCCCTGCTAACCCCAACCCCTAATACTAGCCCTAGCTCTTAAACCATACCCCTAAAAATACCCCTGTGACCCTAATGGTAACCCTAACCCTAAACGCTAACCGTAAATGCTAACCTTAATTCATAAAGCTAACCCTAACTCCTAACCCTAACCCTAACCCTAACCCTAAACCTAACCCCTCCTAACCCTAACCCCTAATACTAGCCTTAGCTCTTAAAAACTAACCCTAAGACTGCCACTGTGCCTCTAACCGTAACCCTAACCCTAAACCCTAAACGTAAACGCTAATACTAACTTCTAACCCTAACCCTAACCCTAACTCCTAACCCTAACCCTAACCGTAACCCTAACTCCTAACCCTAACCCTAACCCTAAGCCTAACCCCTGCTAACCCTAACCCCTAATACTAGCCCTAGCTCTTAAACCATACCCCTATAAATACCCCTGTGACACTAATGGTAACCCTAACCCTAAACGCTAACCGTAAATGCTAACCTTAATTCCTAAAGCTAACCCTAACTCCTAACCCTAACCCTAACCCTAACCCTAACCCTAACCCCTCCTAACCCTAACCCCTAATACTAGCCTTAGCTCTTAAAAACTAACCCTAAGACTGCCACTGTGCCCCTAACCGTAACCCTAACCCTAAAACCTAACCATAAATGCTAACCCTAATGCCTAAACCTAACCCTAAATCCTAACCCTAACCCTAACCCTAACCCTAACCCTAACCCTAACGCCTCCTAACCGTAACCCCTGATACTAGCCTTAGCTCTTAAACCATAACCCTAAGCCTACCCCTGTGCCTCTAACCGTAACCCTAACCGTAAACCCTAAATGTAAACGCTAATACTAACATCTAACCCTAACCCTAAACCTAACTCCTAACCCTAACCCTAAGCCTAACCCCTGCTAACCCTAACCCCTAATACTAGCCCTAGCTCTTAAACCATAACCCTAAAACTACCCCTGTGCCCCTAATGGTAACCCTAACCCTAAATGCTAACCTTAATTCCTAAAGCTAACCCTAACTCCTAACCCTAACCCTAACCCTAACCCTAACCCTAACCCTAACCCTAACCCTAACCCTAACCCTAACCCTAAACCCTGCTAAAGCTAACCCCTAATACTAACCCTAGCTCTTAAACCCTAACCCTAAGACTACCCCTGTGCCCCTAACCGTAACCCTAACCCTAAACCCTAACCGTAAATGCTAACCTTAATTCCTAAAGCTAACCCTAACCCTAACCCTAACCCTAACCCTAACCCCTCCTAACCCTAACCCCTAATACTAGCCTTAGCTCTTAAAAACTAACCCTAAGACTGCCACTGTGCCTCTAACCGTAACCCTAACCCTAAACCCTAAACGTAAACGCTAATACTAACTTCTAACCCTAACCCTAACCCTAACTCCTAACCCTAACCCTAACCCTAACCCTAACTCCTAACCATAACCCTAACCCTAAGCCTAACCCCTGCTAAAACCAACCCCTAATACTAGCCCTAGCTCTTAAACCATACCCCTAAAAATACCCCTGTGACCCTAATGGTAACCCTAACCCTAAACGCTAACCGTAAATGCTAACCTTAATTCCTAAAGCTAACCCTAACTCCTAACCCTAACCCTAACCCTAACCCTAACCCTAACCCGAACCCGAACCCGAACCCTAAGCCCTCCTAACCCTAACCCCTAATAATAGCCCTAGCTCTAAAACCCTCACCCTAAGCCTACACCTGTGCCCCTAACCGTAACCCTAACCCTAAAACCTAACCATAAACGCTAACCCTAACTCCTAAACCTAACCCTAAATCCTAACCCTAACCGTAACCCTAACCCTAACCCTAACGCCTCCTAACCGTAACCCCTGATACTAGCCTTAGCTCTTAAACCCTAACCCTAAGCCTACCCCTGTGCCTCTAACCGTAACCCTAACCCTAAACCCTAAACGTAAACGCTAATACTAACATCTAACCCTAACCCTAACCCTAACTCCTAACCCTAACCCTAAGCCTAACCCCTGCTAACTCTAACCCCTAATACTAGCCCTAGCTCTTAAACCATACCCCTAAAAATACCCCTGTGACCCTAATGGTAACCCTAACCCTAAATGCTAACCTTAATTCCTAAAGCTAACCCTAACTCCTAACCCTAACCCTAACCCT
The DNA here is from genome assembly GCF_047716275.1 of Strix uralensis. Taxonomy (NCBI): domain Eukaryota; kingdom Metazoa; phylum Chordata; class Aves; order Strigiformes; family Strigidae; genus Strix; species Strix uralensis. Next base: position 7,590,359 of record NC_133978.1, on the reverse strand, counting down.
AACCCTAACCCTAACCCTAACCCTAACCCTAAACCCTGCTAAAGCTAACCCCTAATACTAACCCTAGCTCTTAAACCCTAACCCTACGACTACCCCTGTGCCCCTAACCGTAACCCTAACCCTAAACCCTAACCGTAAATGCTAACCTTAATTCCTAAAGCTAACCCTAACTCCTAACCCTAACCCTAACCCTAACCCCTCCTAACCCTAACCCCTAATACTAGCCTTAGCTCTTAAAAACTAACCCTAAGACTGCCACTGTGCCTCTAACCGTAACCCTAACCCTAAACCCTAAACGTAAACGCTAATACTAACTTCTAACCCTAACCCTAACCCTAACTCCTAACCCTAACCCTAACCCTAACCCTAACCCTAACGCCTCCTAACCGTTACCCCTGATACTAGCCTTAGCTCTTAAACCATAACCCTAAGCCTACCCCTGTGCCTCTAACCGTAACCCTAACCGTAAACCCTAAATGTAAACGCTAATACTAACATCTAACCCTAACCCTAACCCTAACTCCTAACCCTAACCCTAAGCCTAACCCCTGCTAACCCTAACCCCTAATACTAGCCCTAGCTCTTAAACCATAACCCTAAAACTACCCCTGTGCCCCTAATGGTAACCCTAACCCTAAATGCTAACCTTAATTCCTAAAGCTAACCCTAACTCCTAACCCTAACCCTAACCCTAACCCTAACCCTAAACCCTGCTAAAGCTAACCCCTAATACTAACCCTAGCTCTTAAACCCTAACCCTAAGACTACCCCTGTGCCCCTAACCGTAACCCTAACCCTAAACCCTAACCGTAAATGCTAACCTTAATTCCTAAAGCTAACCCTAACTCCTAACCCTAACCCTAACCCTAACCCCTCCTAACCCTAACCCCTAATACTAGCCTTAGCTCTTAAAAACTAACCCTAAGCCTACCACTGTGCCTCTAACCGTAACCCTAACCCTAAACCCTAAACGTAAACGCTAATACTAACTTCTAACCCTAACCCTAACCCTAACTCCTAACCCTAACCCTAACCCTAACCCTAACTCCTAACCCTAACCCTAACCCTAAGCCTAACCCCTGCTAACCCTAACCCCTAATACTAGCCCTAGCTCTTAAACCATACCCCTAAAAATACCCCTGTGACACTAATGGTAACCCTAACCCTAAACGCTAACCGTAAATGCTAACCTTAATTCCTAAAGCTAACCCTAACTCCTAACCCTAACCCTAACCCTAACCCTAACCCTAACCCTAACCCGATCCCTAACCCCTCCTAACCCTAACCCCTAATACTAGCCTTAGCTCTTAAAAACTAACCCTAAGACTGCCACTGTGCCCCTAACCGTAACCCTAACCCTAAAACCTAACCATAAACGCTAACCCTAACTCCTAAACCTAACCCTAAATCCTAACCCTAACCCTAACCCTAACCCTAACCCTAACGCCTCCTAACCGTAACCCCTGATACTAGCCTTAGCTCTTAAACCCTAACCCTAAGCCTACCCCTGTGCCTCTAACCGTAACCCTAACCCTAAACCCTAAATGTAAACGCTAATACTAACATCTAACCCTAACCCTAACCCTAACTCCTAACCCTAACCCTAAGCCTAACCCCTGCTAACCCTAAACCCTAATACTAGCCCTAGCTCTTAAGCCATAACCCTAAAACTACCCCTGTGCCCCTAATGGTAACCCTAACCCTAAACGCTAACCGTAAATGCTAACCTTAATTCATAAAGCTAACCCTAACTCCTAACCCTAACCCTAACCCTAACCCTAACCCTAACCCTAACCCCTCCTAACCCTAACCCCTAATACTAGCCTTAGCTCTTAAAAACTAACCCTAAGACTACCCCTGTGCCCCTAACCGTAACCCTAACCCTAAACCCTAACCGTAAATGCTAACCTTAATTCCTAAAGCTAACCCTAACTCCTAACCCTAACCCTAACCCTAACCCCTCCTAACCCTAACCCCTAATACTAGCCTTAGCTCTTAAAAACTAACCCTAAGACTGCCACTGTGCCTCTAACCGTAACCCTAACCCTAAACCCTAAACGTAAACGCTAATACTAACTTCTAACCCTAACCCTAACCCTAACTCCTAACCCTAACAGTAACCCTAACCCTAACCCTAACGCCTCCTAACCGTAACCCCTGATACTAGCCTTAGCTCTTAAACCATAACCCTAAGCCTACCCCTGTGCCTCTAACCGTAACCCTAACCGTAAACCCTAAATGTAAACGCTAATACTAACATCTAACCCTAACCCTAACCCTAACTCCTAACCCTAACCCTAAGCCTAACCCCTGCTAACCCTAACCCCTAATACTAGCCCTAGCTCTTAAACCATAACCCTAAAACTACCCCTGTGCCCCTAATGGTAACCCTAACCCTAAATGCTAACCTTAATTCCTAAAGCTAACCCTAACTCCTAACCCTAACCCTAACCCTAACCCTAACCCTAACCCTAAACCCTGCTAAAGCTAACCCCTAATACTAACCCTAGCTCTTAAACCCTAACCCTAAGACTACCCCTGTGCCCCTAACCGTAACCCTAACCCTAAACCCTAACCGTAAATGCTAACCTTAATTCCTAAAGCTAACCCTAACTCCTAACCCTAACCCTAACCCTAACCCCTCCTAACCCTAACCCCTAATACTAGCCTTAGCTCTTAAAAACTAACCCTAAGCCTACCACTGTGCCTCTAACCGTAACCCTAACCCTAAACCCTAAACGTAAACGCTAATACTAACTTCTAACCCTAACCCTAACCCTAACTCCTAACCCTAACCCTAACCCTAACCCTAACTCCTAACCATAACCCTAACCCTAAGCCTAACCCCTGCTAAAACCAACCCCTAATACTAGCCCTAGCTCTTAAACCATACCCCTAAAAATACCCCCGTGACCCTAATGGTAACCCTAACCCTAAACGCTAACCGTAAATGCTAACCTTAATTCCTAAAGCTAACCCTAACTCCTAACCCTAACCCTAACCCTAACCCTAACCCTAACCCGAACCCGAACCCTAAGCCCTCCTAACCCTAACCCCTAATAATAGCCCTAGCTCTAAAACCCTCACCCTAAGCCTACACCTGTGCCCCTAACCGTAACCCTAACCCTAAAACCTAACCATAAACGCTAACCCTAACTCCTAAACCTAACCCTAAATCCTAACCCTAACCGTAACCCTAACCCTAACCCTAACGCCTCCTAACCGTAACCCCTGATACTAGCCTTAGCTCTTAAACCCTAACCCTAAGCCTACCCCTGTGCCTCTAACCGTAACCCTAACCCTAAACCCTTAACGTAAACGCTAATACTAACATCTAACCCTAACCCTAACCCTAACTCCTAACCCTAACCCTAAGCCTAACCCCTGCTAACCCTAACCCCTAATACTAGCCCTAGCTCTTAAACCATAACCCTAAAACTACCCCTGTGCCCCTAATGGTAACCCTAACCCTAAATGCTAACCTTAATTCCTAAAGCTAACCCTAACTCCTAACCCTAACCCTAACCCGAACCCTAACCCTAACCCTAACCCTAACCCTAACCCTAAACCCTGCTAAAGCTAACCCCTAATACTAACCCTAGCTCTTAAACCCTAACCCTAAGACTACCCCTGTGCCCCTAACCGTAACCCTAACCCTAAACCCTAACCGTAAATGCTAACCTTAATTCCTAAAGCTAACCCTAACTCCTAACCCTAACCCTAACCCTAACCCTAACCCTAACCCTAAACCCTGCTAAAGCTAACCCCTAATACTAACCCTAGCTCTTAAACCCTAACCCTAAGACTACCCCTGTGCCCCTAACCGTAACCCTAACCCTAAACCCTAACCGTAAATGCTAACCTTAATTCCTAAAGCTAACCCTAACTCCTAACCCTAACCCTAACCCTAACCCTAACCCTAACCCTAACCCTAACCCTAACCCTAACCCCTCCTAACCCTAACCCCTAATACTAGCCTTAGCTCTTAAAAACTAACCCTAAGCCTACCACTGTGCCTCTAACCATAACCCTAACCCTAAACCCTAAACGTAAACGCTAATACTAACTTCTAACCCTAACCCTAACCCTAACTCCTAACCCTAACCCTAACCCTAACCCTAACTCCTAACCATAACCCTAACCCTAAGCCTAATCCCTGCTAACCCCAACCCCTAATACTAGCCCTAGCTCTTAAACCATACCCCTAAAAATACCCCTGTGACCCTAATGGTAACCCTAACCCTAAACGCTAACCGTAAATGCTAACCTTAATTCATAAAGCTAACCCTAACTCCTAACCCTAACCCTAACCCTAACCCTAAACCTAACCCCTCCTAACCCTAACCCCTAATACTAGCCTTAGCTCTTAAAAACTAACCCTAAGACTGCCACTGTGCCTCTAACCGTAACCCTAACCCTAAACCCTAAACGTAAACGCTAATACTAACTTCTAACCCTAACCCTAACCCTAACTCCTAACCCTAACCCTAACCGTAACCCTAACTCCTAACCCTAACCCTAACCCTAAGCCTAACCCCTGCTAACCCTAACCCCTAATACTAGCCCTAGCTCTTAAACCATACCCCTATAAATACCCCTGTGACACTAATGGTAACCCTAACCCTAAACGCTAACCGTAAATGCTAACCTTAATTCCTAAAGCTAACCCTAACTCCTAACCCTAACCCTAACCCTAACCCTAACCCTAACCCCTCCTAACCCTAACCCCTAATACTAGCCTTAGCTCTTAAAAACTAACCCTAAGACTGCCACTGTGCCCCTAACCGTAACCCTAACCCTAAAACCTAACCATAAATGCTAACCCTAATGCCTAAACCTAACCCTAAATCCTAACCCTAACCCTAACCCTAACCCTAACGCCTCCTAACCGTAACCCCTGATACTAGCCTTAGCTCTTAAACCATAACCCTAAGCCTACCCCTGTGCCTCTAACCGTAACCCTAACCCTAAACCCTAAACGTAAACGCTAATACTAACATCTAACCCTAACCCTAACCCTAACTCCTAACCCTAACCCTAAGCCTAACCCCTGCTAACCCTAACCACTAATACTAGCCCTAGCTCTTAAACCATACCCCTAAAAATACCCCTGTGACCCTAATGGTAACCCTAACCCTAAATGCTAACCTTAATTCCTAAAGCTAACCCTAACTCCTAACCCTAACCCTAACCCTAACCCTAACCCTAACCCTAACCCTAAACCCTGCTAAAGCTAACCCCTAATACTAACCCTAGCTCTTAAACCCTAACCCTACGACTACCCCTGTGCCCCTAACCGTAACCCTAACCCTAAACCCTAACCGTAAATGCTAACCTTAATTCCTAAAGCTAACCCTAACTCCTAACCCTAACCCTAACCCTAACCCCTCCTAACCCTAACCCCTAATACTAGCCTTAGCTCTTAAAAACTAACCCTAAGACTGCCACTGTGCCTCTAACCGTAACCCTAACCCTAAACCCTAAACGTAAACGCTAATACTAACTTCTAACCCTAACCCTAACCCTAACTCCTAACCCTAACCCTAACCCTAACCCTAACCCTAACGCCTCCTAACCGTTACCCCTGATACTAGCCTTAGCTCTTAAACCATAACCCTAAGCCTACCCCTGTGCCTCTAACCGTAACCCTAACCCTAAACCCTAAATGTAAACGCTAATACTAACATCTAACCCTAACCCTAACCCTAACTCCTAACCCTAACCCTAAGCCTAACCCCTGCTAACCCTAACCCCTAATACTAGCCCTAGCTCTTAAACCATAACCCTAAAACTACCCCTGTGCCCCTAATGGTAACCCTAACCCTAAATGCTAACCTTAATTCCTAAAGCTAACCCTAACTCCTAACCCTAACCCTAACCCTAACCCTAACCCTAAACCCTGCTAAAGCTAACCCCTAATACTAACCCTAGCTCTTAAACCCTAACCCTAAGACTACCCCTGTGCCCCTAACCGTAACCCTAACCCTAAACCCTAACCGTAAATGCTAACCTTAATTCCTAAAGCTAACCCTAACTCCTAACCCTAACCCTAACCCTAACCCCTCCTAACCCTAACCCCTAATACTAGCCTTAGCTCTTAAAAACTAACCCTAAGCCTACCACTGTGCCTCTAACCGTAACCCTAACCCTAAACCCTAAACGTAAACGCTAATACTAACTTCTAACCCTAACCCTAACCCTAACTCCTAACCCTAACCCTAACCCTAACCCTAACTCCTAACCATAACCCTAACCCTAAGCCTAACCCCTGCTAACCCCAACCCCTAATACTAGCCCTAGCTCTTAAACCATACCCCTAAAAATACCCCTGTGACCCTAATGGTAACCCTAACCCTAAACGCTAACCGTAAATGCTAACCTTAATTCCTAAAGCTAACCCTACCTCCTAACCCTAACCCTAACCCTAACCCCTCCTAACCCTAACCCCTAATACTAGCCTTAGCTCTTAAAAACTAACCCTAAGACTGCCACTGTGCCTCTAACCGTAACCCTAACCCTAAACCCTAAACGTAAACGCTAATACTAACTTCTAACCGTAACCCTAACCCTAACTCCTAACCCTAACCCTAACCCTAACCCTAACTCCTAACCATAACCCTAACCCTAAGCCTAACCCCTGCTAAAACCAACCCCTAATACTAGCCCTAGCTCTTAAACCATACCCCTAAAAATACCCCCGTGACCCTAATGGTAACCCTAACCCTAAACGCTAACCGTAAATGCTAACCTTAATTCCTAAAGCTAACCCTAACTCCTAACCCTAACCCTAACCCTAACCCTAACCCTAACCCTAACCCGAACCCGAACCCTAAGCCCTCCTAACCCTAACCCCTAATAATAGCCCTAGCTCTAAAACCCTCACCCTAAGCCTACACCTGTGCCCCTAACCGTAACCCTAACCCTAAAACCTAACCATAAACGCTAACCCTAACTCCTAAACCTAACCCTAAATCCTAACTCTAACCGTAACCCTAACCCTAACCCTAACGCCTCCTAACCGTAACCCCTGATACTAGCCTTAGCTCTTAAACCCTAACCCTAAGCCTACCCCTGTGCCTCTAACCGTAACCCTAACCCTAAACCCTAAACGTAAACGCTAATACTAACATCTAAACCTAACCCTAACTCCTAACCCTAACCCTAAGCCTAACCCCTGCTAACCCTAACCCCTAATACTAGCCCTAGCTCTTAAACCATAACCCTAAAACTACCCCTGTGCCCCTAATGGTAACCCTAACCCTAAATGCTAACCTTAATTCCTAAAGCTAACCCTAACTCCTAACCCTAACCCTAACCCTAACCCTAACCCTAACCCTAACCCTAACCCTAACCCTAAACCCTGCTAAAGCTAACCCCTAATACTAACCCTAGCTCTTAAACCCTAACCCTAAGACTACCCCTGTGCCCCTAACCGTAACCCTAACCCTAAACCCTAACCGTAAATGCTAACCTTAATTCCTAAAGCTAACCCTAACCCTAACCCTAACCCTAACCCTAACCCCTCCTAACCCTAACCCCTAATACTAGCCTTAGCTCTTAAAAACTAACCCTAAGACTGCCACTGTGCCTCTAACCGTAACCCTAACCCTAAACCCTAAACGTAAACGCTAATACTAACTTCTAACCCTAACCCTAACCCTAACTCCTAACCCTAACCCTAACCCTAACCCTAAATCCTAACCATAACCCTAACCCTAAGCCTAACCCCTGCTAAAACCAACCCCTAATACTAGCCCTAGCTCTTAAACCATACCCCTAAAAATACCCCTGTGACCCTAATGGTAACCCTAACCCTAAACGCTAACCGTAAATGCTAACCTTAATTCCTAAAGCTAACCCTAACTCCTAACCCTAACCCTAACCCTAACCCTAACCCTAACCCGAACCCGAACCCGAACCCTAAGCCCTCCTAACCCTAACCCCTAATAATAGCCCTAGCTCTAAAACCCTCACCCTAAGCCTACACCTGTGCCCCTAACCGTAACCCTAACCCTAAAACCTAACCATAAACGCTAACCCTAACTCCTAAACCTAACCCTAAATCCTAAACCTAACCGTAACCCTAACCCTAACCCTAACGCCTCCTAACCGTAACCCCTGATACTAGCCTTAGCTCTTAAACCCTAACCCTAAGCCTACCCCTGTGCCTCTAACCGTAACCCTAACCCTAAACCCTAAACGTAAACGCTAATACTAACATCTAACCCTAACCCTAACCCTAACTCCTAACCCTAACCCTAAGCCTAACCCCTGCTAACCCTAACCCCTAATACTAGCCCTAGCTCTTAAACCATACCCCTAAAAATACCCCTGTGACCCTAATGGTAACCCTAACCCTAAACGCTAACCGTAAATGCTAACCTTAATTCATAAAGGTAACCCTAACTCCTAACCCTAACCCTAACCCTAACCCTAAACCTAACCCCTCCTAACCCTAACCCCTAATACTAGCCTTAGCTCTTAAAAACTAACCCTAAGACTGCCACTGTGCCTCTAACCGTAACCCTAACCCTAAACCCTAAACGTAAACGCTAATACTAACTTCTAACCCTAACCCTAACCCTAACTCCTAACCCTAACCCTAACCGTAACCCTAACTCCTAACCCTAACCCTAACCCTAAGCCTAACCCCTGCTAACCCTAACCCCTAATACTAGCCCTAGCTCTTAAACCATACCCCTAAAAATACCCCTGTGACACTAATGGTAACCCTAACCCTAAACGCTAACCGTAAATGCTAACCTTAATTCCTAAAGCTAACCCTAACTCCTAACCCTAACCCTAACCCTAACCCTAACCCTAACCCCTCCTAACCCTAACCCCTAATACTAGCCTTAGCTCTTAAAAACTAACCCTAAGACTGCCACTGTGCCCCTAACCGTAACCCTAACCCTAAAACCTAACCATAAATGCTAACCCTAATGCCCAAACCTAACCCTAAATCCTAACCCTAACCCTAACCCTAACCCTAACCCTAACGCCTCCTAACCGTAACCCCTGATACTAGCCTTAGCTCTTAAACCATAACCCTAAGCCTACCCCTGTGCCTCTAACCGTAACCCTAACCGTAAACCCTAAATGTAAACGCTAATACTAACATCTAACCCTAACCCTAACCCTAACTCCTAACCCTAACCCTAAGCCTAACCCCTGCTAACCCTAACCCCTAATACTAGCCCTAGCTCTTAAACCATAACCCTAAAACTACCCCTGTGCCCCTAATGGTAACCCTAACCCTAAATGCTAACCTTAATTCCTAAAGCTAACCCTAACTCCTAACCCTAACCCTAACCCTAACCCTAACCCTAACCCTAACCCTAACCCTAAACCCTGCTAAAGCTAACCCCTAATACTAACCCTAGCTCTTAAACCCTAACCCTAAGACTACCCCTGTGCCCCTAACCGTAACCCTAACCCTAAACCCTAACCGTAAATGCTAACCTTAATTCCTAAAGCTAACCCTAACCCTAACCCTAACCCTAACCCTAACCCCTCCTAACCCTAACCCCTAATACTAGCCTTAGCTCTTAAAAACTAACCCTAAGACTGCCACTGTGCCTCTAACCGTAACCCTAACCCTAAACCCTAAACGTAAACGCTAATACTAACTTCTAACCCTAACCCTAACCCTAACTCCTAACCCTAACCCTAACCCTAACCCTAAATCCTAACCATAACCCTAACCCTAAGCCTAACCCCTGCTAAAACCAACCCCTAATACTAGCCCTAGCTCTTAAACCATACCCCTAAAAATACCCCTGTGACCCTAATGGTAACCCTAACCCTAAACGCTAACCGTAAATGCTAACCTTAATTCCTAAAGCTAACCCTAACTCCTAACCCTAACCCTAACCCTAACCCTAACCCTAACCCGAACCCGAACCCGAACCCTAAGCCCTCCTAACCCTAACCCCTAATAATAGCCCTAGCTCTAAAACCCTCACCCTAAGCCTACACCTGTGCCCCTAACCGTAACCCTAACCCTAAAACCTAACCATAAACGCTAACCCTAACTCCTAAACCTAACCCTAAATCCTAACCCTAACCGTAACCCTAACCCTAACCCTAACGCCTCCTAACCGTAACCCCTGATACTAGCCTTAGCTCTTAAACCCTAACCCTAAGCCTACCCCTGTGCCTCTAACCGTAACCCTAACCCTAAACCATAAACGTAAACGCTAATACTAACATCTAACCCTAACCCTAACCCTAACTCCTAACCCTAACCCTAAGCCTAACCCCTGCTAACCCTAACCCCTAATAATAGCCCTAGCTCTTAAACCATACCCCTAAAAATACCCCTGTGACCCTAATGGTAACCCTAACCCTAAATGCTAA
>NC_133978.1:7552500-7575000 GCF_047716275.1 Strix uralensis | reverse complement strand
ACCCTAACCCTAAGACTACCCCTGTGCCCCTAACCGTAACCCTAACCCTAAACCCTAACCGTAAATGCTAACCTTAATTCCTAAAGCTAACCCTAACTCCTAACCCTAACCCTAACCCTAACCCCTCCTAACCCTAACCCCTAATACTAGCCTTAGCTCTTAAAACCTAACCCTAAGCCTACCACTGTGCCTCTAACCGTAACCCTAACCCTAAATGCTAACCTTAATTCCTAAAGCTAACCCTAACTCCTAACCCTAACCCTAACCCTAACCCTAACCCTAACCCTAACCCTAACCCTAAACCCTGCTAAAGCTAACCCCTAATACTAACCCTAGCTCTTAAACCCTAACCCTAAGACTACCCCTGTGCCCCTAACCGTAACCCTAACCCTAAACCCTAACCGTAAATGCTAACCTTAATTCCTAAAGCTAACCCTAACCCTAACCCTAACCCTAACCCTAACCCCTCCTAACCCTAACCCCTAATACTAGCCTTAGCTCTTAAAAACTAACCCTAAGACTGCCACTGTGCCTCTAACCGTAACCCTAACCCTAAACCCTAAACGTAAACGCTAATACTAACTTCTAACCCTAACCCTAACCCTAACTCCTAACCCTAACCCTAACCCTAACCCTAACTCCTAACCATAACCCTAACCCTAAGCCTAACCCCTGCTAACACCAACCCCTAATACTAGCCCTAGCTCTTAAACCATACCCCTAAAAATACCCCTGTGACCCTAATGGTAACCCTAACCCTAAACGCTAACCGTAAATGCTAACCTTAATTCCTAAAGCTAACCCTAACTCCTAACCCTAACCCTAACCCTAACCCTAACCCTAACCCGAACCCGAACCCGAACCCTAAGCCCTCCTAACCCTAACCCCTAATAATAGCCCTAGCTCTAAAACCCTCACCCTAAGCCTACACCTGTGCCCCTAACTGTAACCCTAACCCTAAAACCTAACCATAAACGCTAACCCTAACTCCTAAACCTAACCCTAAATCCTAACCCTAACCGTAACCCTAACCCTAACCCTAACGCCTCCTAACCGTAACCCCTGATACTAGCCTTAGCTCTTAAACCCTAACCCTAAGCCTACCCCTGTGCCTCTAACCGTAACCCTAACCCTAAACCCTAAACGTAAACGCTAATACTAACATCTAACCCTAACCCTAACCCTAACTCCTAACCCTAACCCTAAGCCTAACCCCTGCTAACCCTAACCCCTAATACTAGCCCTAGCTCTTAAGCCATAACCCTAAAACTACCCCTGTGCCCCTAATGGTAACCCTAACCCTAAACGCTAACCGTAAATGCTAACCTTAATTCATAAAGCTAACCCTAACTCCTAACCCTAACCCTAACCCTAACCCTAACCCTAACCCTAACCCCTCCTAACCCTAACCCCTAATACTAGCCTTAGCTCTTAAAAACTAACCCTAAGACTGCCACTGTGCCTCTAACCGTAACCCTAACCCTAAACCCTAAACGTAAAGGCTAATAATAACTTCTAACCCTAACCCTAACCCTAACTCCTAACCCTAACCCTAACCCTAACTCCTAACCCTAACCCTAACCCTAAGCCTAACCCCTGCTAACCCTAACCCCTAATACTAGCCCTAGCTCTTAAACCATACCCCTAAAAATACCCCTGTGACACTAATGGTAACCCTAACCCTAAACGCTAACCGTAAATGCTAACCTTAATTCCTAAAGCTAACCCTAACTCATAACCCTAACCCTAACCCTAACCCTAACCCCTCCTAACCCTAACCCCTAATACTAGCCTTAGCTCTTAAAAACTAACCCTAAGACTGCCACTGTGCCCCTAACCGTAACCCTAACCCTAAAACCTAACCATAAATGCTAACCCTAATGCCTAAACCTAACCCTAAATCCTAACCCTAACCCTAACCCTAACCCTAACCCTAAGGCCTCCTAACCGTAACCCCTGATACTAGCCTTAGCTCTTAAACCATAACCCTAAGCCTACCCCTGTGCCTCTAACCGTAACCCTAACCGTAAACCCTAAATGTAAACGCTAATACTAACATCTAACCCTAACCCTAACCCTAACTCCTAACCCTAACCCTAAGCCTAACCCCTGCTAAGCCTAACCCCTAATACTAGCCCTAGCTCTTAAACCATAACCCTAAAACTACCCCTGTGCCCCTAATGGTAACCCTAACCCTAAATGCTAACATTAATTCCTAAAGCTAACCCTAACTCCTAACCCTAACCCTAACCCTAACCCTAACCCTAACCCTAAACCCTGCTAAAGCTAACCCCTAATACTAACCCTAGCTCTTAAACCCTAACCCTAAGACTACCCCTGTGCCCCTAACCGTAACCCTAACCCTAAACCCTAACCGTAAATGCTAACCTTAATTCCTAAAGCTAACCCTAACTCCTAACCCTAACCCTAACCCTAACCCCTCCTAACCCTAACCCCTAATACTAGCCTTAGCTCTTAAAACCTAACCCTAAGCCTACCACTGTGCCTCTAACCGTAACCCTAACCCTAAACCCTAAACGTAAACGCTAATACTAACTTCTAACCCTAACCCTAACCCTAACTCCTAACCCTAACCCTAACCCTAACCCTAAATCCTAACCATAACCCTAACCCTAAGCCTAACCCCTGCTAACACCAACCCCTAATACTAGCCCTAGCTCTTAAACCATACCCCTAAAAATACCCCTGTGACCCTAATGGTAACCCTAACCCTAAACGCTAACCGTAAATGCTAACCTTAATTCCTAAAGCTAACCCTAACTCCTAACCCTAACCCTAACCCTAACCCTAACCCTAACCCGAACCCGAACCCGAACCCTAAGCCCTCCTAACCCTAACCCCTAATAATAGCCCTAGCTCTAAAACCCTCACCCTAAGCCTACACCTGTGCCCCTAACTGTAACCCTAACCCTAAAACCTAACCATAAACGCTAACCCTAACTCCTAAACCTAACCCTAAATCCTAACCCTAACCGTAACCCTAACCCTAACCCTAACGCCTCCTAACCGTAACCCCTGATACTAGCCTTAGCTCTTAAACCCTAACCCTAAGCCTACCCCTGTGCCTCTAACCGTAACCCTAACCCTAAACCCTAAACGTAAACGCTAATACTAACATCTAACCCTAACCCTAACCCTAACTCCTAACCCTAACCCTAAGCCTAACCCCTGCTAACCCTAACCCCTAATACTAGCCCTAGCTCTTAAGCCATAACCCTAAAACTACCCCTGTGCCCCTAATGGTAACCCTAACCATAAACGCTAACCGTAAATGCTAACCTTAATTCATAAAGCTAACCCTAACTCCTAACCCTAACCCTAACCCTAACCCTAACCCTAACCCTAACCCTAACCCCTCCTAACCCTAACCCCTAATACTAGCCTTAGCTCTTAAAAACTAACCCTAAGACTGCCACTGTGCCTCTAACCGTAACCCTAACCCTAAACCCTAAACGTAAAGGCTAATAATAACTTCTAACCCTAACCCTAACCCTAACTCCTAACCCTAACCCTAACCCTAACTCCTAACCCTAACCCTAACCCTAAGCCTAACCCCTGCTAACCCTAACCCCTAATACTAGCCCTAGCTCTTAAACCATACCCCTAAAAATACCCCTGTGACACTAATGGTAACCCTAACCCTAAACGCTAACCGTAAATGCTAACCTTAATTCCTAAAGCTAACCCTAACTCATAACCCTAACCCTAACCCTAACCCTAACCCCTCCTAACCCTAACCCCTAATACTAGCCTTAGCTCTTAAAAACTAACCCTAAGACTGCCACTGTGCCCCTAACTGTAACCCTAACCCTAAAACCTAACCATAAATGCTAACCCTAATGCCTAAACCTAACCCTAAATCCTAACCCTAACCCTAACCCTAACCCTAACCCTAAGGCCTCCTAACCGTAACCCCTGATACTAGCCTTAGCTCTTAAACCATAACCCTAAGCCTACCCCTGTGCCTCTAACCGTAACCCTAACCGTAAACCCTAAATGTAAACGCTAATACTAACATCTAACCCTAACCCTAACTCCTAACCCTAACCCTAAGCCTAACCCCTGCTAAGCCTAACCCCTAATACTAGCCCTAGCTCTTAAACCATAACCCTAAAACTACCCCTGTGCCCCTAATGGTAACCCTAACCCTAAATGCTAACATTAATTCCTAAAGCTAACCCTAACTCCTAACCCTAACCCTAACCCTAACCCTAACCCTAAACCCTGCTAAAGCTAACCCCTAATACTAACCCTAGCTCTTAAACCCTAACCCTAAGACTACCCCTGTGCCCCTAACCGTAACCCTAACCCTAAACCCTAACCGTAAATGCTAACCTTAATTCCTAAAGCTAACCCTAACTCCTAACCCTAACCCTAACCCTAACCCCTCCTAACCCTAACCCCTAATACTAGCCTTAGCTCTTAAAACCTAACCCTAAGCCTACCACTGTGCCTCTAACCGTAACCCTAACCCTAAATGCTAACCTTAATTCCTAAAGCTAACCCTAACTCCTAACCCTAACCCTAACCCTAACCCTAACCCTAACCCTAACCCTAACCCTAAACCCTGCTAAAGCTAACCCCTAATACTAACCCTAGCTCTTAAACCCTAACCCTAAGACTACCCCTGTGCCCCTAACCGTAACCCTAACCCTAAACCCTAACCGTAAATGCTAACCTTAATTCCTAAAGCTAACCCTAACCCTAACCCTAACCCTAACCCTAACCCCTCCTAACCCTAACCCCTAATACTAGCCTTAGCTCTTAAAAACTAACCCTAAGACTGCCACTGTGCCTCTAACCGTAACCCTAACCCTAAACCCTAAACGTAAACGCTAATACTAACTTCTAACCCTAACCCTAACCCTAACTCCTAACCCTAACCCTAACCCTAACCCTAACTCCTAACCATAACCCTAACCCTAAGCCTAACCCCTGCTAACACCAACCCCTAATACTAGCCCTAGCTCTTAAACCATACCCCTAAAAATACCCCTGTGACCCTAATGGTAACCCTAACCCTAAACGCTAACCGTAAATGCTAACCTTAATTCCTAAAGCTAACCCTAACTCCTAACCCTAACCCTAACCCTAACCCTAACCCTAACCCGAACCCGAACCCGAACCCTAAGCCCTCCTAACCCTAACCCCTAATAATAGCCCTAGCTCTAAAACCCTCACCCTAAGCCTACACCTGTGCCCCTAACTGTAACCCTAACCCTAAAACCTAACCATAAACGCTAACCCTAACTCCTAAACCTAACCCTAAATCCTAACCCTAACCGTAACCCTAACCCTAACCCTAACGCCTCCTAACCGTAACCCCTGATACTAGCCTTAGCTCTTAAACCCTAACCCTAAGCCTACCCCTGTGCCTCTAACCGTAACCCTAACCCTAAACCCTAAACGTAAACGCTAATACTAACATCTAACCCTAACCCTAACCCTAACTCCTAACCCTAACCCTAAGCCTAACCCCTGCTAACCCTAACCCCTAATACTAGCCCTAGCTCTTAAGCCATAACCCTAAAACTACCCCTGTGCCCCTAATGGTAACCCTAACCCTAAACGCTAACCGTAAATGCTAACCTTAATTCATAAAGCTAACCCTAACTCCTAACCCTAACCCTAACCCTAACCCTAACCCTAACCCTAACCCCTCCTAACCCTAACCCCTAATACTAGCCTTAGCTCTTAAAAACTAACCCTAAGACTGCCACTGTGCCTCTAACCGTAACCCTAACCCTAAACCCTAAACGTAAAGGCTAATAATAACTTCTAACCCTAACCCTAACCCTAACTCCTAACCCTAACCCTAACCCTAACTCCTAACCCTAACCCTAACCCTAAGCCTAACCCCTGCTAACCCTAACCCCTAATACTAGCCCTAGCTCTTAAACCATACCCCTAAAAATACCCCTGTGACACTAATGGTAACCCTAACCCTAAACGCTAACCGTAAATGCTAACCTTAATTCCTAAAGCTAACCCTAACTCATAACCCTAACCCTAACCCTAACCCTAACCCCTCCTAACCCTAACCCCTAATACTAGCCTTAGCTCTTAAAAACTAACCCTAAGACTGCCACTGTGCCCCTAACCGTAACCCTAACCCTAAAACCTAACCATAAATGCTAACCCTAATGCCTAAACCTAACCCTAAATCCTAACCCTAACCCTAACCCTAACCCTAACCCTAAGGCCTCCTAACCGTAACCCCTGATACTAGCCTTAGCTCTTAAACCATAACCCTAAGCCTACCCCTGTGCCTCTAACCGTAACCCTAACCGTAAACCCTAAATGTAAACGCTAATACTAACATCTAACCCTAACCCTAACCCTAACTCCTAACCCTAACCCTAAGCCTAACCCCTGCTAAGCCTAACCCCTAATACTAGCCCTAGCTCTTAAACCATAACCCTAAAACTACCCCTGTGCCCCTAATGGTAACCCTAACCCTAAATGCTAACATTAATTCCTAAAGCTAACCCTAACTCCTAACCCTAACCCTAACCCTAACCCTAACCCTAACCCTAAACCCTGCTAAAGCTAACCCCTAATACTAACCCTAGCTCTTAAACCCTAACCCTAAGACTACCCCTGTGCCCCTAACCGTAACCCTAACCCTAAACCCTAACCGTAAATGCTAACCTTAATTCCTAAAGCTAACCCTAACTCCTAACCCTAACCCTAACCCTAACCCCTCCTAACCCTAACCCCTAATACTAGCCTTAGCTCTTAAAACCTAACCCTAAGCCTACCACTGTGCCTCTAACCGTAACCCTAACCCTAAATGCTAACCTTAATTCCTAAAGCTAACCCTAACTCCTAACCCTAACCCTAACCCTAACCCTAACCCTAACCCTAACCCTAAACCCTGCTAAAGCTAACCCCTAATACTAACCCTAGCTCTTAAACCCTAACCCTAAGACTACCCCTGTGCCCCTAACCGTAACCCTAACCCTAAACCCTAACCGTAAATGCTAACCTTAATTCCTAAAGCTAACCCTAACCCTAACCCTAACCCTAACCCTAACCCCTCCTAACCCTAACCCCTAATACTAGCCTTAGCTCTTAAAAACTAACCCTAAGACTGCCACTGTGCCTCTAACCGTAACCCTAACCCTAAACCCTAAACGTAAACGCTAATACTAACTTCTAACCCTAACCCTAACCCTAACTCCTAACCCTAACCCTAACCCTAACCCTAAATCCTAACCATAACCCTAACCCTAAGCCTAACCCCTGCTAACACCAACCCCTAATACTAGCCCTAGCTCTTAAACCATACCCCTAAAAATACCCCTGTGACCCTAATGGTAACCCTAACCCTAAACGCTAACCGTAAATGCTAACCTTAATTCCTAAAGCTAACCCTAACTCCTAACCCTAACCCTAACCCTAACCCTAACCCGAACCCGAACCCGAACCCTAAGCCCTCCTAACCCTAACCCCTAATAATAGCCCTAGCTCTAAAACCCTCACCCTAAGCCTACACCTGTGCCCCTAACTGTAACCCTAACCCTAAAACCTAACCATAAACGCTAACCCTAACTCCTAAACCTAACCCTAAATCCTAACCCTAACCGTAACCCTAACCCTAACCCTAACGCCTCCTAACCGTAACCCCTGATACTAGCCTTAGCTCTTAAACCCTAACCCTAAGCCTACCCCTGTGCCTCTAACCGTAACCCTAACCCTAAACCCTAAACGTAAACGCTAATACTAACATCTAACCCTAACCCTAACCCTAACTCCTAACCCTAACCCTAAGCCTAACCCCTGCTAACCCTAACCCCTAATACTAGCCCTAGCTCTTAAGCCATAACCCTAAAACTACCCCTGTGCCCCTAATGGTAACCCTAACCCTAAACGCTAACCGTAAATGCTAACCTTAATTCATAAAGCTAACCCTAACTCCTAACCCTAACCCTAACCCTAACCCTAACCCTAACCCTAACCCCTCCTAACCCTAACCCCTAATACTAGCCTTAGCTCTTAAAAACTAACCCTAAGACTGCCACTGTGCCTCTAACCGTAACCCTAACCCTAAACCCTAAACGTAAAGGCTAATAATAACTTCTAACCCTAACCCTAACCCTAACTCCTAACCCTAACCCTAACCCTAACTCCTAACCCTAACCCTAACCCTAAGCCTAACCCCTGCTAACCCTAACCCCTAATACTAGCCCTAGCTCTTAAACCATACCCCTAAAAATACCCCTGTGACACTAATGGTAACCCTAACCCTAAACGCTAACCGTAAATGCTAACCTTAATTCCTAAAGCTAACCCTAACTCATAACCCTAACCCTAACCCTAACCCTAACCCCTCCTAACCCTAACCCCTAATACTAGCCTTAGCTCTTAAAAACTAACCCTAAGACTGCCACTGTGCCCCTAACCGTAACCCTAACCCTAAAACCTAACCATAAATGCTAACCCTAATGCCTAAACCTAACCCTAAATCCTAACCCTAACCCTAACCCTAACCCTAACCCTAAGGCCTCCTAACCGTAACCCCTGATACTAGCCTTAGCTCTTAAACCATAACCCTAAGCCTACCCCTGTGCCTCTAACCGTAACCCTAACCGTAAACCCTAAATGTAAACGCTAATACTAACATCTAACCCTAACCCTAACCCTAACTCCTAACCCTAACCCTAAGCCTAACCCCTGCTAACCCTAACCCCTAATACTAGCCCTAGCTCTTAAACCATAACCCTAAAACTACCCCTGTGCCCCTAATGGTAACCCTAACCCTAAATGCTAACATTAATTCCTAAAGCTAACCCTAACTCCTAACCCTAACCCTAACCCTAACCCTAACCCTAACCCTAAACCCTGCTAAAGCTAACCCCTAATACTAACCCTAGCTCTTAAACCCTAACCCTAAGACTACCCCTGTGCCCCTAACCGTAACCCTAACCCTAAACCCTAACCGTAAATGCTAACCTTAATTCCTAAAGCTAACCCTAACTCCTAACCCTAACCCTAACCCTAACCCCTCCTAACCCTAACCCCTAATACTAGCCTTAGCTCTTAAAACCTAACCCTAAGCCTACCACTGTGCCTCTAACCGTAACCCTAACCCTAAATGCTAACCTTAATTCCTAAAGCTAACCCTAACTCCTAACCCTAACCCTAACCCTAACCCTAACCCTAACCCTAACCCTAACCCTAACCCTAAACCCTGCTAAAGCTAACCCCTAATACTAACCCTAGCTCTTAAACCCTAACCCTAAGACTACCCCTGTGCCCCTAACCGTAACCCTAACCCTAAACCCTAACCGTAAATGCTAACCTTAATTCCTAAAGCTAACCCTAACCCTAACCCTAACCCTAACCCTAACCCCTCCTAACCCTAACCCCTAATACTAGCCTTAGCTCTTAAAAACTAACCCTAAGACTGCCACTGTGCCTCTAACCGTAACCCTAACCCTAAACCCTAAACGTAAACGCTAATACTAACTTCTAACCCTAACCCTAACCCTAACTCCTAACCCTAACCCTAACCCTAACCCTAAATCCTAACCATAACCCTAACCCTAAGCCTAACCCCTGCTAAAACCAACCCCTAATACTAGCCCTAGCTCTTAAACCATACCCCTAAAAATACCCCTGTGACCCTAATGGTAACCCTAACCCTAAACGCTAACCGTAAATGCTAACCTTAATTCCTAAAGCTAACCCTAACTCCTAACCCTAACCCTAACCCTAACCCTAACCCTAACCCTAACCCGAACCCGAACCCGAACCCTAAGCCCTCCTAACCCTAACCCCTAATAATAGCCCTAGCTCTAAAACCCTCACCCTAAGCCTACACCTGTGCCCCTAACCGTAACCCTAACCCTAAAACCTAACCATAAACGCTAACCCTAACTCCTAAACCTAACCCTAAATCCTAACCCTAACCGTAACCCTAACCCTAACCCTAACGCCTCCTAACCGTAACCCCTGATACTAGCCTTAGCTCTTAAACCCTAACCCTAAGCCTACCCCTGTGCCTCTAACCGTAACCCTAACCCTAAACCCTAAACGTAAACGCTAATACTAACATCTAACCCTAACCCTAACCCTAACTCCTAACCTAACCCTAAGCCTAACCCCTGCTAACCCTAACCCCTAATACTAGCCCTAGCTCTTAAACCATACCCCTAAAAATACCCCTGTGACCCTAATGGTAACCCTAACCCTAAATGCTAACCTTAATTCCTAAAGCTAACCCTAACTCCTAACCCTAACCCTAACCCTAACCCTAACCCTAACCCTAACCCTAAACCCTGCTAAAGCTAACCCCTAATACTAGCCCTAGCTCTTAAACCATACCCCTAAAAATACCCCTGTGACACTAATGGTAACCCTAACCCTAAACGCTAACCGTAAATGCTAACCTTAATTCCTAAAGCTAACCCTAACTCATAACCCTAACCCTAACCCTAACCCTAACCCCTCCTAACCCTAACCCCTAATACTAGCCTTAGCTCTTAAAAACTAACCCTAAGACTGCCACTGTGCCCCTAACCGTAACCCTAACCCTAAAACCTAACCATAAATGCTAACCCTAATGCCTAAACCTAACCCTAAATCCTAACCCTAACCCTAACCCTAACCCTAACCCTAAGGCCTCCTAACCGTAACCCCTGATACTAGCCTTAGCTCTTAAACCATAACCCTAAGCCTACCCCTGTGCCTCTAACCGTAACCCTAACCGTAAACCCTAAATGTAAACGCTAATACTAACATCTAACCCTAACCCTAACCCTAACTCCTAACCCTAACCCTAAGCCTAACCCCTGCTAACCCTAACCCCTAATACTAGCCCTAGCTCTTAAACCATAACCCTAAAACTACCCCTGTGCCCCTAATGGTAACCCTAACCCTAAATGCTAACATTAATTCCTAAAGCTAACCCTAACTCCTAACCCTAACCCTAACCCTAACCCTAACCCTAACCCTAAACCCTGCTAAAGCTAACCCCTAATACTAACCCTAGCTCTTAAACCCTAACCCTAAGACTACCCCTGTGCCCCTAACCGTAACCCTAACCCTAAACCCTAACCGTAAATGCTAACCTTAATTCCTAAAGCTAACCCTAACTCCTAACCCTAACCCTAACCCTAACCCCTCCTAACCCTAACCCCTAATACTAGCCTTAGCTCTTAAAACCTAACCCTAAGCCTACCACTGTGCCTCTAACCGTAACCCTAACCCTAAATGCTAACCTTAATTCCTAAAGCTAACCCTAACTCCTAACCCTAACCCTAACCCTAACCCTAACCCTAACCCTAACCCTAACCCTAACCCTAAACCCTGCTAAAGCTAACCCCTAATACTAACCCTAGCTCTTAAACCCTAACCCTAAGACTACCCCTGTGCCCCTAACCGTAACCCTAACCCTAAACCCTAACCGTAAATGCTAACCTTAATTCCTAAAGCTAACCCTAACCCTAACCCTAACCCTAACCCTAACCCCTCCTAACCCTAACCCCTAATACTAGCCTTAGCTCTTAAAAACTAACCCTAAGACTGCCACTGTGCCTCTAACCGTAACCCTAACCCTAAACCCTAAACGTAAACGCTAATACTAACTTCTAACCCTAACCCTAACCCTAACTCCTAACCCTAACCCTAACCCTAACCCTAAATCCTAACCATAACCCTAACCCTAAGCCTAACCCCTGCTAAAACCAACCCCTAATACTAGCCCTAGCTCTTAAACCATACCCCTAAAAATACCCCTGTGACCCTAATGGTAACCCTAACCCTAAACGCTAACCGTAAATGCTAACCTTAATTCCTAAAGCTAACCCTAACTCCTAACCCTAACCCTAACCCTAACCCTAACCCTAACCCTAACCCGAACCCGAACCCGAACCCTAAGCCCTCCTAACCCTAACCCCTAATAATAGCCCTAGCTCTAAAACCCTCACCCTAAGCCTACACCTGTGCCCCTAACCGTAACCCTAACCCTAAAACCTAACCATAAACGCTAACCCTAACTCCTAAACCTAACCCTAAATCCTAACCCTAACCGTAACCCTAACCCTAACCCTAACGCCTCCTAACCGTAACCCCTGATACTAGCCTTAGCTCTTAAACCCTAACCCTAAGCCTACCCCTGTGCCTCTAACCGTAACCCTAACCCTAAACCCTAAACGTAAACGCTAATACTAACATCTAACCCTAACCCTAACCCTAACTCCTAACCTAACCCTAAGCCTAACCCCTGCTAACCCTAACCCCTAATACTAGCCCTAGCTCTTAAACCATACCCCTAAAAATACCCCTGTGACCCTAATGGTAACCCTAACCCTAAATGCTAACCTTAATTCCTAAAGCTAACCCTAACTCCTAACCCTAACCCTAACCCTAACCCTAACCCTAACCCTAACCCTAAACCCTGCTAAAGCTAACCCCTAATACTAACCCTAGCTCTTAAACCCTAACCCTACGACTACCCCTGTGCCCCTAACCGTAACCCTAACCCTAAACCCTAACCGTAAATGCTAACCTTAATTCCTAAAGCTAACCCTAACTCCTAACCCTAACCCTAACCCTAACCCTAACCCCTCCTAACCCTAACCCCTAATACTAGCCTTAGCTCTTAAAACCTAACCCTAAGCCTACCACTCTGCCTCTAACCGTAACCCTAACCCTAAACCCTAAACACAAATGCTAACCTTAATTCCTAAAGCTAACCCTAACTCCTAACCCTAACCCTAACCCTAACCCTAACCCTAACCCTAACCCCTCCTAACCCTAACCCCTAATACTAGCCTTAGCTCTTAAAAACTAACCCTAAGACTGCCACTGTGCCTCTAACCGTAACCCTAACCCTAAACCCTAAACGTAAACGCTAATACTAACTTCTAACCCTAACCCTAACTCCTAACCCTAACCCTAACCGTAACCCTAACTCCTAACCCTAACCCTAACCCTAAGCCTAACCCCTGCTAACCCTAACCCCTAATACTAGCCCTAGCTCTTAAACCATACCCCTAAAAATACCCCTGTGACACTAATGGTAACCCTAACCCTAAACGCTAACCGTAAATGCTAACCTTAATTCCTAAAGCTAACCCTAACTCCTAACCCTAACCCTAACCCTAACCCTAACCCTAACCCTAACCCCTCCTAACCCTAACCCCTAATACTAGCCTTAGCTCTTAAAAACTAACCCTAAGACTGCCACTGTGCCCCTAACCGTAACCCTAACCCTAAAACCTAACCATAAATGCTAACCCTAATGCCTAAACCTAACCCTAAATCCTAACCCTAACCCTAACCCTAACCCTAACCCTAAGGCCTCCTAACCGTAACCCCTGATACTAGCCTTAGCTCTTAAACCATAACCCTAAGCCTACCCCTGTGCCTCTAACCGTAACCCTAACCGTAAACCCTAAATGTAAACGCTAATACTAACATCTAACCCTAACCCTAACCCTAACTCCTAACCCTAACCCTAAGCCTAACCCCTGCTAAGCCTAACCCCTAATACTAGCCCTAGCTCTTAAACCATAACCCTAAAACTACCCCTGTGCCCCTAATGGTAACCCTAACCCTAAATGCTAACATTAATTCCTAAAGCTAACCCTAACTCCTAACCCTAACCCTAACCCTAAACCCTGCTAAAGCTAACCCCTAATACTAACCCTAGCTCTTAAACCCTAACCCTAAGACTACCCCTGTGCCCCTAACCGTAACCCTAACCCTAAACCCTAACCGTAAATGCTAACCTTAATTCCTAAAGCTAACCCTAACTCCTAACCCTAACCCTAACCCTAACCCCTCCTAACCCTAACCCCTAATACTAGCCTTAGCTCTTAAAACCTAACCCTAAGCCTACCACTGTGCCTCTAACCGTAACCCTAACCCTAAATGCTAACCTTAATTCCTAAAGCTAACCCTAACTCCTAACCCTAACCCTAACCCTAACCCTAACCCTAACCCTAACCCTAAACCCTGCTAAAGCTAACCCCTAATACTAACCCTAGCTCTTAAACCCTAACCCTAAGACTACCCCTGTGCCCCTAACCGTAACCCTAACCCTAAACCCTAACCGTAAATGCTAACCTTAATTCCTAAAGCTAACCCTAACCCTAACCCTAACCCTAACCCCTCCTAACCCTAACCCCTAATACTAGCCTTAGCTCTTAAAAACTAACCCTAAGACTGCCACTGTGCCTCTAACCGTAACCCTAACCCTAAACCCTAAACGTAAACGCTAATACTAACTTCTAACCCTAACCCTAACCCTAACTCCTAACCCTAACCCTAACCCTAACCCTAAATCCTAACCATAACCCTAACCCTAAGCCTAACCCCTGCTAAAACCAACCCCTAATACTAGCCCTAGCTCTTAAACCATACCCCTAAAAATACCCCTGTGACCCTAATGGTAACCCTAACCCTAAACGCTAACCGTAAATGCTAACCTTAATTCCTAAAGCTAACCCTAACTCCTAACCCTAACCCTAACCCTAACCCTAACCCTAACCCTAACCCGAACCCGAACCCGAACCCTAAGCCCTCCTAACCCTAACCCCTAATAATAGCCCTAGCTCTAAAACCCTCACCCTAAGCCTACACCTGTGCCCCTAACCGTAACCCTAACCCTAAAACCTAACCATAAACGCTAACCCTAACTCCTAAACCTAACCCTAAATCCTAACCCTAACCGTAACCCTAACCCTAACCCTAACGCCTCCTAACCGTAACCCCTGATACTAGCCTTAGCTCTTAAACCCTAACCCTAAGCCTACCCCTGTGCCTCTAACCGTAACCCTAACCCTAAACCCTAAACGTAAACGCTAATACTAACATCTAACCCTAACCCTAACCCTAACTCCTAACCTAACCCTAAGCCTAACCCCTGCTAACCCTAACCCCTAATACTAGCCCTA
The DNA here is from genome assembly GCF_047716275.1 of Strix uralensis. Taxonomy (NCBI): domain Eukaryota; kingdom Metazoa; phylum Chordata; class Aves; order Strigiformes; family Strigidae; genus Strix; species Strix uralensis. The sequence continues at coordinate 7,560,073 of NC_133978.1, read as the reverse complement.
GCTCTTAAACCATACCCCTAAAAATACCCCTGTGACCCTAATGGTAACCCTAACCCTAAATGCTAACCTTAATTCCTAAAGCTAACCCTAACTCCTAACCCTAACCCTAACCCTAACCCTAACCCTAACCCTAACCCTAAACCCTGCTAAAGCTAACCCCTAATACTAACCCTAGCTCTTAAACCCTAACCCTACGACTACCCCTGTGCCCCTAACCGTAACCCTAACCCTAAACCCTAACCGTAAATGCTAACCTTAATTCCTAAAGCTAACCCTAACTCCTAACCCTAACCCTAACCCTAACCCTAACCCCTCCTAACCCTAACCCCTAATACTAGCCTTAGCTCTTAAAACCTAACCCTAAGCCTACCACTCTGCCTCTAACCGTAACCATAACCCTAAACCCTAAACACAAATGCTAACCTTAATTCCTAAAGCTAACCCTAACTCCTAACCCTAACCCTAACCCTAACCCTAACCCTAACCCTAACCCCTCCTAACCCTAACCCCTAATACTAGCCTTAGCTCTTAAAAACTAACCCTAAGACTGCCACTGTGCCTCTAACCGTAACCCTAACCCTAAACCCTAAACGTAAACGCTAATACTAACTTCTAACCCTAACCCTAACCCTAACTCCTAACCCTAACCCTAACCGTAACCCTAACTCCTAACCCTAACCCTAACCCTAAGCCTAACCCCTGCTAACCCTAACCCCTAATACTAGCCCTAGCTCTTAAACCATACCCCTAAAAATACCCCTGTGACACTAATGGTAACCCTAACCCTAAACGCTAACCGTAAATGCTAACCTTAATTCCTAAAGCTAACCCTAACTCCTAACCCTAACCCTAACCCTAACCCTAACCCTAACCCTAACCCCTCCTAACCCTAACCCCTAATACTAGCCTTAGCTCTTAAAAACTAACCCTAAGACTGCCACTGTGCCCCTAACCGTAACCCTAACCCTAAAACCTAACCATAAATGCTAACCCTAATGCCTAAACCTAACCCTAAATCCTAACCCTAACCCTAACCCTAACCCTAAGGCCTCCTAACCGTAACCCCTGATACTAGCCTTAGCTCTTAAACCATAACCCTAAGCCTACCCCTGTGCCTCTAACCGTAACCCTAACCGTAAACCCTAAATGTAAACGCTAATACTAACATCTAACCCTAACCCTAACCCTAACTCCTAACCCTAACCCTAAGCCTAACCCCTGCTAAGCCTAACCCCTAATACTAGCCCTAGCTCTTAAACCATAACCCTAAAACTACCCCTGTGCCCCTAATGGTAACCCTAACCCTAAATGCTAACATTAATTCCTAAAGCTAACCCTAACTCCTAACCCTAACCCTAACCCTAAACCCTGCTAAAGCTAACCCCTAATACTAACCCTAGCTCTTAAACCCTAACCCTAAGACTACCCCTGTGCCCCTAACCGTAACCCTAACCCTAAACCCTAACCGTAAATGCTAACCTTAATTCCTAAAGCTAACCCTAACTCCTAACCCTAACCCTAACCCTAACCCCTCCTAACCCTAACCCCTAATACTAGCCTTAGCTCTTAAAACCTAACCCTAAGCCTACCACTGTGCCTCTAACCGTAACCCTAACCCTAAATGCTAACCTTAATTCCTAAAGCTAACCCTAACTCCTAACCCTAACCCTAACCCTAACCCTAACCCTAACCCTAACCCTAAACCCTGCTAAAGCTAACCCCTAATACTAACCCTAGCTCTTAAACCCTAACCCTAAGACTACCCCTGTGCCCCTAACCGTAACCCTAACCCTAAACCCTAACCGTAAATGCTAACCTTAATTCCTAAAGCTAACCCTAACCCTAACCCTAACCCTAACCCTAACCCCTCCTAACCCTAACCCCTAATACTAGCCTTAGCTCTTAAAAACTAACCCTAAGACTGCCACTGTGCCTCTAACCGTAACCCTAACCCTAAACCCTAAACGTAAACGCTAATACTAACTTCTAACCCTAACCCTAACCCTAACTCCTAACCCTAACCCTAACCCTAACCCTAAATCCTAACCATAACCCTAACCCTAAGCCTAACCCCTGCTAAAACCAACCCCTAATACTAGCCCTAGCTCTTAAACCATACCCCTAAAAATACCCCTGTGACCCTAATGGTAACCCTAACCCTAAACGCTAACCGTAAATGCTAACCTTAATTCCTAAAGCTAACCCTAACTCCTAACCCTAACCCTAACCCTAACCCTAACCCTAACCCGAACCCGAACCCGAACCCTAAGCCCTCCTAACCCTAACCCCTAATAATAGCCCTAGCTCTAAAACCCTCACCCTAAGCCTACACCTGTGCCCCTAACCGTAACCCTAACCCTAAAACCTAACCATAAACGCTAACCCTAACTCCTAAACCTAACCCTAAATCCTAACCCTAACCGTAACCCTAACCCTAACCCTAACGCCTCCTAACCGTAACCCCTGATACTAGCCTTAGCTCTTAAACCCTAACCCTAAGCCTACCCCTGTGCCTCTAACCGTAACCCTAACCCTAAACCCTAAACGTAAACGCTAATACTAACATCTAACCCTAACCCTAACCCTAACTCCTAACCCTAACCCTAAGCCTAACCCCTGCTAACCCTAACCCCTAATAATAGCCCTAGCTCTTAAACCATACCCCTAAAAATACCCCTGTGACCCTAATGGTAACCCTAACCCTAAATGCTAACCTTAATTCCTAAAGCTAACCCTAACTCCTAACCCTAACCCTAACCCTAACCCTAACCCTAACCCTAAACCCTGCTAAAGCTAACCCCTAATACTAACCCTAGCTCTTAAACCCTAACCCTACGACTACCCCTGTGCCCCTAACCGTAACCCTAACCCTAAACCCTAACCGTAAATGCTAACCTTAATTCCTAAAGCTAACCCTAACTCCTAACCCTAACCCTAACCCTAACCCTAACCCCTCCTAACCCTAACCCCTAATACTAGCCTTAGCTCTTAAAAACTAACCCTAAGACTGCCACTGTGCCTCTAACCGTAACCCTAATCCTAAACCCTAAACGTAAACGCTAATACTAACTTCTAACCCTAACCCTAACCCTAACTCCTAACCCTAACCCTAACCGTAACCCTAACTCCTAACCCTAACCCTAACCCTAAGCCTAACCCCTGCTAACCCTAACCCCTAATACTAGCCCTAGCTCTTAAACCATACCCCTAAAAATACCCCTGTGACACTAATGGTAACCCTAACCCTAAACGCTAACCGTAAATGCTAACCTTAATTCCTAAAGCTAACCCTAACTCCTAACCCTAACCCTAACCCTAACCCTAACCCGATCCCTAACCCCTCCTAACCCTAACCCCTAATACTAGCCTTAGCTCTTAAAAACTAACCCTAAGACTGCCACTGTGCCCCTAACCGTAACCCTAACCCTAAAACCTAACCATAAACGCTAACCCTAACTCCTAAACCTAACCCTAAATCCTAACCCTAACCCTAACCCTAACCCTAACCCTAAGCCTAACCCCTGCTAACACCAACCCCTAATACTAGCCCTAGCTCTTAAACCATACCCCTAAAAATACCCCTGTGACCCTAATGGTAACCCTAACCCTAAACGCTAACCGTAAATGCTAACCTTAATTCCTAAAGCTAACCCTAACTCCTAACCCTAACCCTAACCCTAACCCTAACCCTAACCCGAACCCGAACCCGAACCCTAAGCCCTCCTAACCCTAACCCCTAATAATAGCCCTAGCTCTAAAACCCTCACCCTAAGCCTACACCTGTGCCCCTAACTGTAACCCTAACCCTAAAACCTAACCATAAACGCTAACCCTAACTCCTAAACCTAACCCTAAATCCTAACCCTAACCGTAACCCTAACCCTAACCCTAACGCCTCCTAACCGTAACCCCTGATACTAGCCTTAGCTCTTAAACCCTAACCCTAAGCCTACCCCTGTGCCTCTAACCGTAACCCTAACCCTAAACCCTAAACGTAAACGCTAATACTAACATCTAACCCTAACCCTAACCCTAACTCCTAACCCTAACCCTAAGCCTAACCCCTGCTAACCCTAACCCCTAATACTAGCCCTAGCTCTTAAGCCATAACCCTAAAACTACCCCTGTGCCCCTAATGGTAACCCTAACCCTAAACGCTAACCGTAAATGCTAACCTTAATTCCTAAAGCTAACCCTAACTCCTAACCCTAACCCTAACCCTAACCCTAACCCTAACCCTAACCCCTCCTAACCCTAACCCCTAATACTAGCCTTAGCTCTTAAAAACTAACCCTAAGACTGCCACTGTGCCTCTAACCGTAACCCTAACCCTAAACCCTAAACGTAAAGGCTAATACTAACTTCTAACCCTAACCCTAACCCTAACTCCTAACCCTAACCCTAACCCTAACCCTAACTCCTAACCCTAACCCTAACCCTAAGCCTAACCCCTGCTAACCCTAACCCCTAATACTAGCCCTAGCTCTTAAACCATACCCCTAAAAATACCCCTGTGACACTAATGGTAACCCTAACCCTAAACGCTAACCGTAAATGCTAACCTTAATTCCTAAAGCTAACCCTAACTCATAACCCTAACCCTAACCCTAACCCTAACCCCTCCTAACCCTAACCCCTAATACTCGCCTTAGCTCTTAAAAACTAACCCTAAGACTGCCACTGTGCCCCTAACCGTAACCCTAACCCTAAAACCTAACCATAAATGCTAACCCTAATGCCTAAACCTAACCCTAAATCCTAACCCTAACCCTAACCCTAACCCTAACCCTAAGGCCTCCTAACCGTAACCCCTGATACTAGCCTTAGCTCTTAAACCATAACCCTAAGCCTACCCCTGTGCCTCTAACCGTAACCCTAACCGTAAACCCTAAATGTAAACGCTAATACTAACATCTAACCCTAACCCTAACCCTAACTCCTAACCCTAACCCTAAGCCTAACCCCTGCTAAGCCTAACCCCTAATACTAGCCTTAGCTCTTAAACCATAACCCTAAAACTACCCCTGTGCCCCTAATGGTAACCCTAACCCTAAATGCTAACATTAATTCCTAAAGCTAACCCTAACTCCTAACCCTAACCCTAACCCTAACCCTAACCCTAAACCCTGCTAAAGCTAACCCCTAATACTAACCCTAGCTCTTAAACCCTAACCCTAAGACTACCCCTGTGCCCCTAACCGTAACCCTAACCCTAAACCCTAACCGTAAATGCTAACCTTAATTCCTAAAGCTAACCCTAACTCCTAACCCTAACCCTAACCCTAACCCCTCCTAACCCTAACCCCTAATACTAGCCTTAGCTCTTAAAACCTAACCCTAAGCCTACCTCTGTGCCTCTAACCGTAACCCTAACCCTAAACCCTAAACGTAAACGCTAATACTAACTTCTAACCCTAACCCTAACCCTAACTCCTAACCCTAACCCTAACCCTAACCCTAACTCCTAACCATAACCCTAACCCTAAGCCTAACCCCTGCTAACCCCAACCCCTAATACTAGCCCTAGCTCTTAAACCATACCCCTAAAAATACCCCTGTGACCCTAATGGTAACCCTAACCCTAAACGCTAACCGTAAATGCTAACCTTAATTCATAAAGCTAACCCTAACTCCTAACCCTAACCCTAACCCTAACCCTAACCCTAACCCTAACCCCTCCTAACCCTAACCCCTAATACTAGCCTTAGCTCTTAAAAACTAACCCTAAGACTGCCACTGTGCCTCTAACCGTAACCCTAACCCTAAACCCTAAACGTAAACGCTAATACTAACTTCTAACCCTAACCCTAACCCTAACTCCTAACCCTAACCCTAACCCTAACCCTAACTCCTAACCATAACCCTAACCCTAAGCCTAACCCCTGCTAACACCAACCCCTAATACTAGCCCTAGCTCTTAAACCATACCCCTAAAAATACCCCTGTGACCCTAATGGTAACCCTAACCCTAAACGCTAACCGTAAATGCTAACCTTAATTCCTAAAGCTAACCCTAACTCCTAACCCTAACCCTAACCCTAACCCTAACCCTAACCCGAACCCGAACCCGAACCCTAAGCCCTCCTAACCCTAACCCCTAATAATAGCCCTAGCTCTAAAACCCTCACCCTAAGCCTACACCTGTGCCCCTAACTGTAACCCTAACCCTAAAACCTAACCATAAACGCTAACCCTAACTCCTAAACCTAACCCTAAATCCTAACCCTAACCGTAACCCTAACCCTAACCCTAACGCCTCCTAACCGTAACCCCTGATACTAGCCTTAGCTCTTAAACCCTAACCCTAAGCCTACCCCTGTGCCTCTAACCGTAACCCTAACCCTAAACCCTAAACGTAAACGCTAATACTAACATCTAACCCTAACCCTAACCCTAACTCCTAACCCTAACCCTAAGCCTAACCCCTGCTAACCCTAACCCCTAATACTAGCCCTAGCTCTTAAGCCATAACCCTAAAACTACCCCTGTGCCCCTAATGGTAACCCTAACCCTAAACGCTAACCGTAAATGCTAACCTTAATTCATAAAGCTAACCCTAACTCCTAACCCTAACCCTAACCCTAACCCTAACCCTAACCCTAACCCTAACCCCTCCTAACCCTAACCCCTAATACTAGCCTTAGCTCTTAAAAACTAACCCTAAGACTGCCACTGTGCCTCTAACCGTAACCCTAACCCTAAACCCTAAACGTAAAGGCTAATACTAACTTCTAACCCTAACACTAACCCTAACTCCTAACCCTAACCCTAACCCTAACCCTAACTCCTAACCCTAACCCTAACCCTAAGCCTAACCCCTGCTAACCCTAACCCCTAATACTAGCCCTAGCTCTTAAACCATACCCCTAAAAATACCCCTGTGACACTAATGGTAACCCTAACCCTAAACGCTAACCGTAAATGCTAACCTTAATTCCTAAAGCTAACCCTAACTCATAACCCTAACCCTAACCCTAACCCTAACCCCTCCTAACCCTAACCCCTAATACTAGCCTTAGCTCTTAAAAACTAACCCTAAGACTGCCACTGTGCCCCTAACCGTAACCCTAACCCTAAAACCTAACCATAAATGCTAACCCTAATGCCTAAACCTAACCCTAAATCCTAACCCTAACCCTAACCCTAACCCTAACCCTAAGGCCTCCTAACCGTAACCCCTGATACTAGCCTTAGCTCTTAAACCATAACCCTAAGCCTACCCCTGTGCCTCTAACCGTAACCCTAACCGTAAACCCTAAATGTAAACGCTAATACTAACATCTAACCCTAACCCTAACCCTAACTCCTAACCCTAACCCTAAGCCTAACCCCTGCTAAGCCTAACCCCTAATACTAGCCCTAGCTCTTAAACCATAACCCTAAAACTACCCCTGTGCCCCTAATGGTAACCCTAACCCTAAATGCTAACATTAATTCCTAAAGCTAACCCTAACTCCTAACCCTAACCCTAACCCTAACCCTAACCCTAACCCTAAACCCTGCTAAAGCTAACCCCTAATACTAACCCTAGCTCTTAAACCCTAACCCTAAGACTACCCCTGTGCCCCTAACC
>NC_133978.1:7542500-7547500 GCF_047716275.1 Strix uralensis | reverse complement strand
AACCCCTAATACTAGCCTTAGCTCTTAAAACCTAACCCTAAGCCTACCACTCTGCCTCTAACCGTAACCCTAACCCTAAACCCTAAACACAAATGCTAACCTTAATTCCTAAAGCTAACCCTAACTCCTAACCCTAACCCTAACCCTAACCCTAACCCTAACCCTAACCCTAACCCCTCCTAACCCTAACCCCTAATACTAGCCTTAGCTCTTAAAAACTAACCCTAAGACTGCCACTGTGCCTCTAACCGTAACCCTAACCCTAAACCCTAAACACAAATGCTAACCTTAATTCCTAAAGCTAACCCTAACTCCTAACCCTAACCCTAACCCTAACCCTAACCCTAACCCCTCCTAACCCTAACCCCTAATACTAGCCTTAGCTCTTAAAAACTAACCCTAAGACTGCCACTGTGCCTCTAACCGTAACCCTAACCCTAAACCCTAAACGTAAACGCTAATACTAACTTCTAACCCTAACCCTAACCCTAACTCCTAACCCTAACCCTAACCCTAACCCTAACTCCTAACCATAACCCTAACCCTAAGCCTAACCCCTGCTAACCCCAACCCCTAATACTAGCCCTAGCTCTTAAACCATACCCCTAAAAATACCCCTGTGACCCTAATGGTAACCCTAACCCTAAACGCTAACCGTAAATGCTAACCTTAATTCCTAAAGCTAACCCTAACTCCTAACCCTAACCCTAACCCTAACCCTAACCCTAACCCTAACCCTAACCCCTCCTAACCCTAACCCCTAATACTAGCCTTAGCTCTTAAAAACTAACCCTAAGACTGCCACTGTGCCTCTAACCGTAACCCTAACCCTAAACCCTAAACGTAAACGCTAATACTAACTTCTAACCCTAACCCTAACCCTAACTCCTAACCCTAACCCTAACCCTAACCCTAACCCTAACTCCTAACCCTAACCCTAACCCTAAGCCTAACCCCTGCTAACCCTAACCCCTAATACTAGCCCTAGCTCTTAAACCATACCACTAAAAATACCCCTGTGACCCTAATGGTAACCCTAACCCTAAACGCTAACCGTAAATGCTAACCTTAATTCCTAAAGCTAACCCTAACTCCTAACCCTAACCCTAACCCTAACCGTAACCCTAACCCTAACCCTAACCCTAACCCCTCCTAACCCTAACCCCTAATACTACCCTTAGCTCTTAAAAACTAACCCTAAGACTGCCACTGTGCCCCTAACCGTAACCCTAACCCTAAAACCTAACCATAAACGCTAACCCTAACTCCTAAACCTAACCCTAAATCCTAACCCTAACCCTAACCCTAACCCTAACGCCTCCTAACCGTAACCCCTGATACTAGCCTTAGCTCTTAAACCCTAACCCTAAGCCTACCCCTGTGCCTCTAACCGTAACCCTAACCCTAAACCCTAAACGTAAACACTAATACTAACATCTAACCCTAACCCTAACCCTAACTCCTAACCCTAACCCTAAGCCTAACCCCTGCTAACCCTAACCCCTAATACTAGCCCTAGCTCTTAAACCATAACCCTAAAACTACCCCTGTGCCCCTAATGGTAACCCTAACCCTAAATGCTAACCTTAATTCCTAAAGCTAACCCTAACTCCTAACCCTAACCCTAACCCTAACCCTAACCCTAACCCTAACCCTAAACCCTGCTAAAGCTAACCCCTAATACTAACCCTAGCTCTTAAACCCTAACCCTAAGACTACTCCTGTGCCCCTAACCGTAACCCTAACCCTAAACCCTAACCGTAAATGCTAACCTTAATTCCTAAAGCTAACCCTAACTCCTAACCCTAACCCTAACCCTAACCCTAACCCTAACCCCTCCTAACCCTAACCCCTAATACTAGCCTTAGCTCTTAAAACCTAACCCTAAGCCTACCACTCTGCCTCTAACCGTAACCCTAACCCTAAACCCTAAACACAAATGCTAACCTTAATTCCTAAAGCTAACCCTAACTCCTAACCCTAACCCTAACCCTAACCCTAACCCTAACCCTAACCCTAACCCTAACCCCTCCTAACCCTAACCCCTAATACTAGCCTTAGCTCTTAAAAACTAACCCTAAGACTGCCACTGTGCCTCTAACCGTAACCCTAACCCTAAACCCTAAACGTAAACGCTAATACTAACTTCTAACCCTAACCCTAACCCTAACTCCTAACCATAACCCTAACCCTAACCCTAACCCTAACTCCTAACCATAACCCTAACCCTAAGCCTAACCCCTGCTAACCCTAACCCCTAATACTAGCCCTAGCTCTTAAACCATACCCCTAAAAATACCCCTGTGACCCTAATGGTAACCCTAACCCTAAACGCTAACCGTAAATGCTAACCTTAATTCCTAAAGCTAACCCTAACTCCTAACCCTAACCCTAACCCTAACCCTAACCCCTCCTAACCCTAACCCCTAATACTACCCTTAGCTCTTAAAAACTAACCCTAAGACTGCCACTGTGCCCCTAACCGTAACCCTAACCCTAAAACCTAACCATAAACGCTAACCCTAACTCCTAAACCTAACCCTAAATCCTAACCGTAACCCTAACCCTAACCCTAACCCTAACGCCTCCTAACCGTAACCCCTGATACTAGCCTTAGCTCTTAAACCCTAACCCTAAGCCTACCCCTGTGCCTCTAACCGTAACCCTAACCCTAAACCCTAAACGTAAACGCTAATACTAACATCTAACCCTAACCCTAACCCTAACTCCTAACACTAACCCTAAGCCTAACCCCTGCTAACCCTAACCCCTAATACTAGCCCTAGCTCTTAAACCATAACCCTAAAACTACCCCTGTGCCCCTAATGGTAACCCTAACCCTAAATGCTAACCTTAATTCCTAAAGCTAACCCTAACTCCTAACCCTAACCCTAACCCTAACCCTAACCCTAACCCTAAACCCTGCTAAAGCTAACCCCTAATACTAACCCTAGCTCTTAAACCCTAACCCTAAGACTACCCCTGTGCCCCTAACCGTAACCCTAACCCTAAACCCTAACCGTAAATGCTAACCTTAATTCCTAAAGCTAACCCTAACTCCTAACCCTAACCCTAACCCTAACCCTAACCCTAACCCCTCCTAACCCTAACCCCTAATACTAGCCTTAGCTCTTAAAAACTAACCCTAAGACTGCCACTGTGCCTCTAACCGTAACCCTAACCCTAAACCCTAAACGTAAACGCTAATACTAACTTCTAACCCTAACCCTAACTCCTAACCCTAACCCTAACCCTAACTCCTAACCCTAACCCTAACCCTAAGCCTAACCCCTGCTAACCCTAACCCCTAATACTAGCCCTAGCTCTTAAACCATACCCCTAAAAATACCCCTGTGACCCTAATGGTAACCCTAACCCTAAACGCTAACCGTAAATGCTAACCTTAATTCCTAAAGCTAACCCTAACTCCTAACCCTAACCCTAACCCTAACCCTAACCCGAACCCGAACCCGAACCCTAAGCCCTCCTAACCCTAACCCCTAATAATAGCCCTAGCTCTAAAACCCTCACCCTAAGCCTACACCTGTGCCCCTAACCGTAACCCTAACCCTAAAACCTAACCATAAACGCTAACCCTAACTCCTAAACCTAACCCTAAATCCTAACCCTAACCGTAACCCTAACCCTAACGCCTCCTAACCGTAACCCCTGATACTAGCCTTAGCTCTTAAACCCTAACCCTAAGCCTACCCCTGTGCCTCTAACCGTAACCCTAACCCTAAACCCTAAACGTAAACGCTAATACTAACATCTAACCCTAACCCTAACCCTAACTCCTAACCCTAACCCTAACCCTAAACCCTGCTAAAGCTAACCCCTAATACTAGCCCTAGCTCTTAAACCATAACCCTAAAACTACCCCTGTGCCCCTAATGGTAACCCTAACCCTAAATGCTAACCTTAATTCCTAAAGCTAACCCTAACTCCTAACTCCTAACCCTAACCCTAACCCTAAACCTAAACCCTGCTAAAGCTAACCCCTAATACTAACCCTAGCTCTTAAACCCTAACCCTAAGACTACCCCTGTGCCCCTAACCGTAACCCTAACCCTAAACCCTAACCGTAAATGCTAACCTTAATTCCTAAAGCTAACCCTAACTCCTAACCCTAACCCTAACCCTAACCCTAACCCTAACCCTAACCCCTCCTAACCCTAACCCCTAATACTAGCCTTAGCTCTTAAAACCTAACCCTAAGCCTACCACTCTGCCTCTAACCGTAACCCTAACCCTAAACCCTAAACACAAATGCTAACCTTAATTCCTAAAGCTAACCCTAACTCCTAACCCTAACCCTAACCCTAACCCTAACCCTAACCCCTCCTAACCCTAACCCCTAATACTAGCCTTAGCTCTTAAAAACTAACCCTAAGACTGCCACTGTGCCTCTAACCGTAACCCTAACCCTAAACCCTAAACACAAATGCTAACCTTAATTCCTAAAGCTAACCCTAACTCCTAACCCTAACCCTAACCCTAACCCTAACCCTAACCCCTCCTAACCCTAACCCCTAATACTAGCCTTAGCTCTTAAAAACTAACCCTAAGACTGCCACTGTGCCTCTAACCGTAACCCTAACCCTAAACCCTAAACGTAAACGCTAATACTAACTTCTAACCCTAACCCTAACCCTAACTCCTAACCCTAACCCTAACCCTAACCCTAACTCCTAACCATAACCCTAACCCTAAGCCTAACCCCTGCTAACCCCAACCCCTAATACTAGCCCTAGCTCTTAAACCATACCCCTAAAAATACCCCTGTGACCCTAATGGTAACCCTAACCCTAAACGCTAACCGTAAATGCTAACCTTAATTCCTAAAGCTAACCCTAACTCCTAACCCTAACCCTAACCCTAACCCTAACCCTAACCCTAACCCTAACCCCTCCTAACCCTAACCCCTAATACTAGCCTTAGCTCTTAAAAACTAACCCTAAGACTGCCACTGTGCCTCTAACCGTAACCCTAACCCTAAA
>NC_133978.1:7535000-7537500 GCF_047716275.1 Strix uralensis | reverse complement strand
CTAACCCCTGCTAACCCTAACCCCTAATACTAGCCCTAGCTCTTAAACCATACCCCTAAAAATACCCCTGTGACCCTAATGGTAACCCTAACCCTAAACGCTAACCGTAAATGCTAACCTTAATTCCTAAAGCTAACCCTAACTCCTAACCCTAACCCTAACCCTAACCCTAACCCGAACCCGAACCCGAACCCTAAGCCCTCCTAACCCTAACCCCTAATAATAGCCCTAGCTCTAAAACCCTCACCCTAAGCCTACACCTGTGCCCCTAACCGTAACCCTAACCCTAAAACCTAACCATAAACGCTAACCCTAACTCCTAAACCTAACCCTAAATCCTAACCCTAACCGTAACCCTAACCCTAACGCCTCCTAACCGTAACCCCTGATACTAGCCTTAGCTCTTAAACCCTAACCCTAAGCCTACCCCTGTGCCTCTAACCGTAACCCTAACCCTAAACCCTAAACGTAAACACTAATACTAACATCTAACCCTAACCCTAACCCTAACTCCTAACCCTAACCCTAAGCCTAACCCCTGCTAACCCCAACCCCTAATACTAGCCCTAGCTCTTAAACCATACCCCTAAAAATACCCCTGTGACCCTAATGGTAACCCTAACCCTAAACGCTAACCGTAAATGCTAACCTTAATTCCTAAAGCTAACCCTAACTCCTAACCCTAACCCTAACCCTAACCCTAACCCTAACCCTAACCCTAACCCCTCCTAACCCTAACCCCTAATACTAGCCTTAGCTCTTAAAAACTAACCCTAAGACTGCCACTGTGCCTCTAACCGTAACCCTAACCCTAAACCCTAAACGTAAACGCTAATACTAACTTCTAACCCTAACCCTAACCCTAACTCCTAACCCTAACCCTAACCCTAACCCTAACCCTAACTCCTAACCCTAACCCTAACCCTAAGCCTAACCCCTGCTAACCCTAACCCCTAATACTAGCCCTAGCTCTTAAACCATACCCCTAAAAATACCCCTGTGACCCTAATGGTAACCCTAACCCTAAACGCTAACCGTAAATGCTAACCTTAATTCCTAAAGCTAACCCTAACTCCTAACCCTAACCCTAACCCTAACCCTAACCCTAACCCTAACCCTAACCCTAACCCCTCCTAACCCTAACCCCTAATACTACCCTTAGCTCTTAAAAACTAACCCTAAGACTGCCACTGTGCCCCTAACCGTAACCCTAACCCTAAAACCTAACCATAAACGCTAACCCTAACTCCTAAACCTAACCCTAAATCCTAACCCTAACCCTAACCCTAACCCTAACGCCTCCTAACCGTAACCCCTGATACTAGCCTTAGCTCTTAAACCCTAACCCTAAGCCTACCCCTGTGCCTCTAACCGTAACCCTAACCCTAAACCCTAAACGTAAACACTAATACTAACATCTAACCCTAACCCTAACCCTAACTCCTAACCCTAACCCTAAGCCTAACCCCTGCTAACCCTAACCCCTAATACTAGCCCTAGCTCTTAAACCATAACCCTAAAACTACCCCTGTGCCCCTAATGGTAACCCTAACCCTAAATGCTAACCTTAATTCCTAAAGCTAACCCTAACTCCTAACCCTAACCCTAACCCTAACCCTAACCCTAACCCTAAACCCTGCTAAAGCTAACCCCTAATACTAACCCTAGCTCTTAAACCCTAACCCTAAGACTACTCCTGTGCCCCTAACCGTAACCCTAACCCTAAACCCTAACCGTAAATGCTAACCTTAATTCCTAAAGCTAACCCTAACTCCTAACCCTAACCCTAACCCTAACCCTAACCCTAACCCCTCCTAACCCTAACCCCTACTACTAGCCTTAGCTCTTAAAACCTAACCCTAAGCCTACCACTCTGCCTCTAACCGTAACCCTAACCCTAAACCCTAAACACAAATGCTAACCTTAATTCCTAAAGCTAACCCTAACTCCTAACCCTAACCCTAACCCTAACCCTAACCCTAACCCTAACCCCTCCTAACCCTAACCCCTAATACTAACCTTAGCTCTTAAAAACTAACCCTAAGACTGCCACTGTGCCTCTAACCGTAACCCTAACCCTAAACCCTAAACGTAAACGCTAATACTAACTTCTAACCCTAACCCTAACCCTAACTCCTAACCCTAACCCTAACCCTAACCCTAACCCTAACTCCTAACCATAACCCTAACCCTAAGCCTAACCCCTGCTAACCCTAACCCCTAATACTAGCCCTAGCTCTTAAACCATACCCCTAAAAATACCCCTGTGACCCTAATGGTAACCCTAACCCTAAACGCTAACCGTAAATGCTAACCTTAATTCCTAAAGCTAACCCTAACTCCTAACCCTAACCCTAACCCTAACCCTAACCCTAACCCTAACCCCTCCTAACCCTAACCCCTAATACTACCCTTAGCTCTTAAAAACTAACCCTAAGACTGCCACTGTGCCCCTAACCGTAACCCTAACCCTAAAACCTAACCATAAACGCTAACCCTA
>NC_133978.1:7455000-7530000 GCF_047716275.1 Strix uralensis | reverse complement strand
CACTGTGCCTCTAACCGTAACCCTAACCCTAAACCCTAAACGTAAACGCTAATACTAACTTCTAACCCTAACCCTAACCCTAACTCCTAACCCTAACCCTAACCCTAACCCTAACTCCTAACCATAACCCTAACCCTAAGCCTAACCCCTGCTAACCCCAACCCCTAATACTAGCCCTAGCTCTTAAACCATACCCCTAAAAATACCCCTGTGACCCTAATGGTAACCCTAACCCTAAACGCTAACCGTAAATGCTAACCTTAATTCCTAAAGCTAACCCTAACTCCTAACCCTAACCCTAACCCTAACCCTAACCCTAACCCTAACCCTAACCCTAACCCCTCCTAACCCTAACCCCTAATACTAGCCTTAGCTCTTAAAAACTAACCCTAAGACTGCCACTGTGCCTCTAACCGTAACCCTAACCCTAAACCCTAAACGTAAACGCTAATACTAACTTCTAACCCTAACCCTAACCCTAACTCCTAACCCTAACCCTAACCCTAACCCTAACCCTAACCCTAACTCCTAACCCTAACCCTAACCCTAAGCCTAACCCCTGCTAACCCTAACCCCTAATACTAGCCCTAGCTCTTAAACCATACCCCTAAAAATACCCCTGTGACCCTAATGGTAACCCTAACCCTAAACGCTAACCGTAAATGCTAACCTTAATTCCTAAAGCTAACCCTAACTCCTAACCCTAACCCTAACCCTAACCCTAACCCGAACCCGAACCCTAAGCCCTCCTAACCCTAACCCCTAATAATAGCCCTAGCTCTAAAACCCTCACCCTAAGCCTACACCTGTGCCCCTAACCGTAACCCTAACCCTAAAACCTAACCATAAACGCTAACCCTAACTCCTAAACCTAACCCTAAATCCTAACCCTAACCCTAACCCTAACCCTAACGCCTCCTAACCGTAACCCCTGATACTAGCCTTAGCTCTTAAACCCTAACCCTAAGCCTACCCCTGTGCCTCTAACCGTAACCCTAACCCTAAACCCTAAACGTAAACACTAATACTAACATCTAACCCTAACCCTAACCCTAACTCCTAACCCTAACCCTAAGCCTAACCCCTGCTAACCCTAACCCCTAATACTAGCCCTAGCTCTTAAACCATAACCCTAAAACTACCCCTGTGCCCCTAATGGTAACCCTAACCCTAAATGCTAACCTTAATTCCTAAAGCTAACCCTAACTCCTAACCCTAACCCTAACCCTAACCCTAACCCTAAACCCTGCTAAAGCTAACCCCTAATACTAACCCTAGCTCTTAAACCCTAACCCTAAGACTACTCCTGTGCCCCTAACCGTAACCCTAACCCTAAACCCTAACCGTAAATGCTAACCTTAATTCCTAAAGCTAACCCTAACTCCTAACCCTAACCCTAACCCTAACCCTAACCCTACCCCTCCTAACCCTAACCCCTAATACTAGCCTTAGCTCTTAAAACCTAACCCTAAGCCTACCACTCTGCCTCTAACCGTAACCCTAACCCTAAACCCTAAACACAAATGCTAACCTTAATTCCTAAAGCTAACCCTAACTCCTAACCCTAACCCTAACCCTAACCCTAACCCTAACCCTAACCCCTCCTAACCCTAACCCCTAATACTAACCTTAGCTCTTAAAAACTAACCCTAAGACTGCCACTGTGCCTCTAACCGTAACCCTAACCCTAAACCCTAAACGTAAACGCTAATACTAACTTCTAACCCTAACCCTAACCCTAACTCCTAACCCTAACCCTAACCCTAACCCTAACCCTAACTCCTAACCCTAACCCTAACCCTAAGCCTAACCCCTGCTAACCCTAACCCCTAATACTAGCCCTAGCTCTTAAACCATACCCCTAAAAATACCCCTGTGACCCTAATGGTAACCCTAACCCTAAACGCTAACCGTAAATGCTAACCTTAATTCCTAAAGCTAACCCTAACTCCTAACCCTAACCCTAACCCTAACCCTAACCCTAACCCTAACCCCTCCTAACCCTAACCCCTAATACTACCCTTAGCTCTTAAAAACTAACCCTAAGACTGCCACTGTGCCCCTAACCGTAACCCTAACCCTAAAACCTAACCATAAACGCTAACCCTAACTCATAAACCTACCCCTAAATCCTAACCCTAACCCTAACCCTAACCCTAACCCTAACGCCTCCTAACCGTAACCCCTGATACTAGCCTTAGCTCTTAAACCCTAACCCTAAGCCTACCCCTGTGCCTCTAACCGTAACCCTAACCCTAAACCCTAAACGTAAACGCTAATACTAACATCTAACCCTAACCCTAACCCTAACTCCTAACCCTAACCCTAAGCCTAACCCCTGCTAACCCTAACCCCTAATACTAGCCCTAGCTCTTAAACCATAACCCTAAAACTACCCCTGTGCCCCTAATGGTAACCCTAACCCTAAATGCTAACCTTAATTCCTAAAGCTAACCCTAACTCCTAACCCTAACCCTAACCCTAACCCTAACCCTAAACCCTGCTAAAGCTAACCCCTAATACTAACCCTAGCTCTTAAACCCTAACCCTAAGACTACTCCTGTGCCCCTAACCGTAACCCTAACCCTAAACCCTAACCGTAAATGCTAACCTTAATTCCTAAAGCTAACCCTAACTCCTAACCCTAACCCTAACCCTAACCCTAACCCTAACCCCTCCTAACCCTAACCCCTAATACTAGCCTTAGCTCTTAAAACCTAACCCTAAGCCTACCACTCTGCCTCTAACCGTAACCCTAACCCTAAACCCTAAACACAAATGCTAACCTTAATTCCTAAAGCTAACCCTAACTCCTAACCCTAACCCTAACCCTAACCCTAACCCTAACCCTAACCCTAACCCTAACCCCTCCTAACCCTAACCCCTAATACTAACCTTAGCTCTTAAAAACTAACCCTAAGACTGCCACTGTGCCTCTAACCGTAACCCTAACCCTAAACCCTAAACGTAAACGCTAATACTAACTTCTAACCCTAACCCTAACCCTAACTCCTAACCCTAACCCTAACCCTAACCCTAACTCCTAACCATAACCCTAACCCTAAGCCTAACCCCTGCTAACCCCAACCCCTAATACTAGCCCTAGCTCTTAAACCATACCCCTAAAAATACCCCTGTGACCCTAATGGTAACCCTAACCCTAAACGCTAACTGTAAATGCTAACCTTAATTCCTAAAGCTAACCCTAACTCCTAACCCTAACCCTAACCCTAACCCTAACCCTAACCCCTCCTAACCCTAACCCCTAATACTAGCCTTAGCTCTTAAAAACTAACCCTAAGACTGCCACTGTGCCTCTAACCGTAACCCTAACCCTAAACCCTAAACGTAAACGCTAATACTAACTTCTAACCCTAACCCTAACACTAACTACTAACCCTAACCCTAACCCTAACCCTAACTCCTAACCCTAACCCTAACCCTAAGCCTAACCCCTGCTAACCCTAACCCCTAATACTAGCCCTAGCTCTTAAACCATACCCCTAAAAATACCCCTGTGACCCTAATGGTAACCCTAACCCTAAACGCTAACCGTAAATGCTAACCTTAATTCCTAAAGCTAACCCTAACTCCTAACCCTAACCCTAACCCTAACCCTAACCCGAACCCGAACCCGAACCCTAAGCCCTCCTAACCCTAACCCCTAATAATAGCCCTAGCTCTAAAACCCTCACCCTAAGCCTACACCTGTGCCCCTAACCGTAACCCTAACCCTAAAACCTAACCATAAACGCTAACCCTAACTCCTAAACCTAACCCTAAATCCTAACCCTAACCGTAACCCTAACCCTAACGCCTCCTAACCGTAACCCCTGATACTAGCCTTAGCTCTTAAACCCTAACCCTAAGCCTACCCCTGTGCCTCTAACCGTAACCCTAACCCTAAACCCTAAACGTAAACGCTAATACTAACATCTAACCCTAACCCTAACCCTAACTCCTAACCCTAACCCTAAGCCTAACCCCTGCTAACCCTAACCCCTAATACTAGCCCTAGCTCTTAAACCATAACCCTAAAACTACCCCTGTGCCCCTAATGGTAACCCTAACCCTAAATGCTAACCTTAATTCCTAAAGCTAACCCTAACTCCTAACCCTAACCCTAACCCTAACCCTAACCCTAAACCCTGCTAAAGCTAACCCCTAATACTAACCCTAGCTCTTAAACCCTAACCCTAAGACTACCCCTGTGCCCCTAACCGTAACCCTAACCCTAAACCCTAACCGTAAATGCTAACCTTAATTCCTAAAGCTAACCCTAACTCCTAACCCTAACCCTAACCCTAACCCTAACCCTAACCCCTCCTAACCCTAACCCCTAATACTAGCCTTAGCTCTTAAAACCTAACCCTAAGCCTACCACTCTGCCTCTAACCGTAACCCTAACCCTAAACCCTAAACACAAATGCTAACCTTAATTCCTAAAGCTAACCCTAACTCCTAACCCTAACCCTAACCCTAACCCTAACCCTAACCCTAACCCTAACCCCTCCTAACCCTAACCCCTAATACTAACCTTAGCTCTTAAAAACTAACCCTAAGACTGCCACTGTGCCTCTAACCGTAACCCTAACCCTAAACCCTAAACGTAAACGCTAATACTAACTTCTAACCCTAACCCTAACCCTAACTCCTAACCCTAACCCTAACCCTAACCCTAACCCTAACTCCTAACCCTAACCCTAACCCTAAGCCTAACCCCTGCTAACCCTAACCCCTAATACTAGCCCTAGTTCTTAAACCATACCCCTAAAAATACCCCTGTGACCCTAATGGTAACCCTAACCCTAAACGCTAACCGTAAATGCTAACCTTAATTCCTAAAGCTAACCCTAACTCCTAACCCTAACCCTAACCCTAACCCTAACCCTAACCCTAACCCCTCCTAACCCTAACCCCTAATACTAGCCTTAGCTCTTAAAAACTAACCCTAAGACTGCCACTGTGCCTCTAACCGTAACCCTAACCCTAAAACCTAACCATAAACGCTAACCCTAACTCATAAACCTACCCCTAAATCCTAACCCTAACCCTAACCCAAACCGTAACCCTAACCCTAACGCCTCCTAACCGTAACCCCTGATACTAGCCTTAGCTCTTAAACCCTAACCCTAAGCCTACCCCTGTGCCTCTAACCGTAACCCTAACCCTAAACCCTAAACGTAAACGCTAATACTAACATCTAACCCTAACCCTAACCCTAACTCCTAACCCTAACCCTAAGCCTAACCCCTGCTAACCCTAACCCCTAATACTAGCCCTAGCTCTTAAACCATAACCCTAAAACTACCCCTGTGCCCCTAATGGTAACCCTAACCCTAAATGCTAACCTTAATTCCTAAAGCTAACCCTAACTCCTAACCCTAACCCTAACCCTAACCCTAACCCTAAACCCTGCTAAAGCTAACCCCTAATACTAACCCTAGCTCTTAAACCCTAACCCTAAGACTACTCCTGTGCCCCTAACCGTAACCCTAACCCTAAACCCTAATCGTAAATGCTAACCTTAATTCCTAAAGCTAACCCTAACTCCTAACCCTAACCCTAACCCTAACCCTAACCCTACCCCTCCTAACCCTAACCCCTAATACTAGCCTTAGCTCTTAAAACCTAACCCTAAGCCTACCACTCTGCCTCTAACCGTAACCCTAACCCTAAACCCTAAACACAAATGCTAACCTTAATTCCTAAAGCTAACCCTAACTCCTAACCCTAACCCTAACCCTAACCCTAACCCTAACCCTAACCCCTCCTAACCCTAACCCCTAATACTAACCTTAGCTCTTAAAAACTAACCCTAAGACTGCCACTGTGCCTCTAACCGTAACCCTAACCCTAAACCCTAAACGTAAACGCTAATACTAACTTCTAACCCTAACCCTAACCCTAACTCCTAACCCTAACCCTAACCCTAACCCTAACCCTAACTCCTAACCCTAACCCTAACCCTAAGCCTAACCCCTGCTAACCCTAACCCCTAATACTAGCCCTAGCTCTTAAACCATACCCCTAAAAATACCCCTGTGACCCTAATGGTAACCCTAACCCTAAACGCTAACCGTAAATGCTAACCTTAATTCCTAAAGCTAACCCTAACTCCTAACCCTAACCCTAACCCTAACCCTAACCCGAACCCTAACCCCTCCTAAACCTAACCCCTAATACTAGCCTTAGCTCTTAAAAACTAACCCTAAGACTGCCACTGTGCCTCTAACCGTAACCCTAACCCTAAAACCTAACCATAAACGCTAACCCTAACTCATAAACCTACCCCTAAATCCTAACCCTAACCCTAACCCTAACCCTAACCCTAACGCCTCCTAACCGTAACCCCTGATACTAGCCTTAGCTCTTAAACCCTAACCCTAAGCCTACCCCTGTGCCTCTAACCGTAACCCTAACCCTAAACCCTAAACGTAAACGCTAATACTAACATCTAACCCTAACCCTAACCCTAACTCCTAACCCTAACCCTAAGCCTAACCCCTGCTAACCCTAACCCCTAATACTAGCCCTAGCTCTTAAACCATAACCCTAAAACTACCCCTGTGCCCCTAATGGTAACCCTAACCCTAAATGCTAACCTTAATTCCTAAAGCTAACCCTAACTCCTAACTCCTAACCCTAACCCTAACCCTAAACCTAAACCCTGCTAAAGCTAACCCCTAATACTAACCCTAGCTCTTAAACCCTAACCCTAAGACTACCCCTGTGCCCCTAACCGTAACCCTAACCCTAAACCCTAACCGTAAATGCTAACCTTAATTCCTAAAGCTAACCCTAACTCCTAACCCTAACCCTAACCCTAACCCTAACCCTACCCCTCCTAACCCTAACCCCTAATACTAGCCTTAGCTCTTAAAACCTAACCCTAAGCCTACCACTCTGCCTCTAACCGTAACCCTAACCCTAAACCCTAAACACAAATGCTAACCTTAATTCCTAAAGCTAACCCTAACTCCTAACCCTAACCCTAACCCTAACCCTAACCCTAACCCTAACCCCTCCTAACCCTAACCCCTAATACTAACCTTAGCTCTTAAAAACTAACCCTAAGACTGCCACTGTGCCTCTAACCGTAACCCTAACCCTAAACCCTAAACGTAAACGCTAATACTAACTTCTAACCCTAACCCTAACCCTAACTCCTAACCCTAACCCTAACCCTAACCCTAACCCTAACTCCTAACCCTAACCCTAACCCTAAGCCTAACCCCTGCTAACCCTAACCCCTAATACTAGCCCTAGCTCTTAAACCATACCCCTAAAAATACCCCTGTGACCCTAATGGTAACCCTAACCCTAAACGCTAACCGTAAATGCTAACCTTAATTCCTAAAGCTAACCCTAACTCCTAACCCTAACCCTAACCCTAACCCTAACCCGAACCCTAACCCCTCCTAAACCTAACCCCTAATACTAGCCTTAGCTCTTAAAAACTAACCCTAAGACTGCCACTGTGCCTCTAACCGTAACCCTAACCCTAAAACCTAACCATAAACGCTAACCCTAACTCATAAACCTACCCCTAAATCCTAACCCTAACCCTAACCCTAACCCTAACCCTAACGCCTCCTAACCGTAACCCCTGATACTAGCCTTAGCTCTTAAACCCTAACCCTAAGCCTACCCCTGTGCCTCTAACCGTAACCCTAACCCTAAACCCTAAACGTAAACGCTAATACTAACATCTAACCCTAACCCTAACCCTAACTCCTAACCCTAACCCTAAGCCTAACCCCTGCTAACCCTAACCCCTAATACTAGCCCTAGCTCTTAAACCATAACCCTAAAACTACCCCTGTGCCCCTAATGGTAACCCTAACCCTAAATGCTAACCTTAATTCCTAAAGCTAACCCTAACTCCTAACCCTAACCCTAACCCTAACCCTAACCCTAAACCCTGCTAAAGCTAACCCCTAATACTAACCCTAGCTCTTAAACCCTAACCCTAAGACTACTCCTGTGCCCCTAACCGTAACCCTAACCCTAAACCCTAACCGTAAATGCTAACCTTAATTCCTAAAGCTAACCCTAACTCCTAACCCTAACCCTAACCCTAACCCTAACCCGAACCCTAACCCCTCCTAAACCTAACCCCTAATAATAGCCTTAGCTCTTAAAAACTAACCCTAAGACTGCCACTGTGCCTCTAACCGTAACCCTAACCCTAAAACCTTACCATAAACGCTAACCCTAACTCCTAAACCTAACCCTAAATCCTAACCCTAACCGTAACCCTAACCCTAACGCCTCCTAACCGTAACCCCTGATACTAGCCTTAGCTCTTAAACCCTAACCCTAAGCCTACCCCTGTGCCTCTAACCGTAACCCTAACCCTAAACCCTAAACGTAAACGCTAATACTAACATCTAACCCTAACCCTAACCCTAACTCCTAACCCTAACCCTAAGCCTAACCCCTGCTAACCCTAACCCCTAATACTAGCCCTAGCTCTTAAACCATAACCCTAAAACTACCCCTGTGCCCCTAATGGTAACCCTAACCCTAAATGCTAACCTTAATTCCTAAAGCTAACCCTAACTCCTAACCCTAACCCTAACCCTAACCCTAACCCTAAACCCTGCTAAAGCTAACCCCTAATACTAACCCTAGCTCTTAAACCCTAACCCTAAGACTACTCCTGTGCCCCTAACCGTAACCCTAACCCTAAACCCTAACCGTAAATGCTAACCTTAATTCCTAAAGCTAACCCTAACTCCTAACCCTAACCCTAACCCTAACCCTAACCCTAACCCCTCCTAACCCTAACCCCTAATACTAGCCTTAGCTCTTAAAACCTAACCCTAAGCCTACCACTCTGCCTCTAACCGTAACCCTAACCCTAAACCCTAAACACAAATGCTAACCTTAATTCCTAAAGCTAACCCTAACTCCTAACCCTAACCCTAACCCTAACCCTAACCCTAACCCTAACCCCTCCTAACCCTAACCCCTAATACTAACCTTAGCTCTTAAAAACTAACCCTAAGACTGCCACTGTGCCTCTAACCGTAACCCTAACCCTAAACCCTAAACGTAAACGCTAATACTAACTTCTAACCCTAACCCTAACCCTAACTCCTAACCCTAACCCTAACCCTAACCCTAAATCCTAACCATAACCCTAACCCTAAGCCTAACCCCTGCTAACCCCAACCCCTAATACTAGCCCTAGCTCTTAAACCATACCCCTAAAAATACCCCTGTGACCCTAATGGTAACCCTAACCCTAAACGCTAACTGTAAATGCTAACCTTAATTCCTAAAGCTAACCCTAACTCCTAACCCTAACCCTAACCCTAACCCTAACCCTAACCCTAACCCTAACCCCTCCTAACCCTAACCCCTAATACTAGCCTTAGCTCTTAAAAACTAACCCTAAGACTGCCACTGTGCCTCTAACCGTAACCCTAAACCTAAACCCTAAACGTAAACGCTAATACTAACTTCTAACCCTAACCCTAACTCCTAACCCTAACCCTAACCCTAACTCCTAACCCTAACCCTAACCCTAAGCCTAACCCCTGCTAACCCTAACCCCTAATACTAGCCCTAGCTCTTAAACCATACCCCTAAAAATACCCCTGTGACCCTAATGGTAACCCTAACCCTAAACGCTAACCGTAAATGCTAACCTTAATTCCTAAAGCTAACCCTAACTCCTAACCCTAACCCTAACCCTAACCCTAACCCGAACCCGAACCCGAACCCTAAGCCCTCCTAACCCTAACCCCTAATAATAGCCCTAGCTCTAAAACCCTCACCCTAAGCCTACACCTGTGCCCCTAACCGTAACCCTAACCCTAAAACCTAACCATAAACGCTAACCCTAACTCCTAAACCTAACCCTAAATCCTAACCCTAACCGTAACCCTAACCCTAACGCCTCCTAACCGTAACCCCTGATACTAGCCTTAGCTCTTAAACCCTAACCCTAAGCCTACCCCTGTGCCTCTAACCGTAACCCTAACCCTAAACCCTAAACGTAAACGCTAATACTAACATCTAACCCTAACCCTAACCCTAACTCCTAACCCTAACCCTAAGCCTAACCCCTGCTAACCCTAACCCCTAATAATAGCCCTAGCTCTTAAACCATACCCCTAAAAATACCCCTGTGACCCTAATGGTAACCCTAAACCTAAATGCTAACCTTAATTCCTAAAGCTAACCCTAACTCCTAACTCCTAACCCTAACCCTAACCCTAAACCTAAACCCTGCTAAAGCTAACCCCTAATACTAACCCTAGCTCTTAAACCCTAACCCTAAGACTACCCCTGTGCCCCTAACCGTAACCCTAACCCTAAACCCTAACCGTAAATGCTAACCTTAATTCCTAAAGCTAACCCTAACTCCTAACCCTAACCCTAACCCTAACCCTAACCCTAACCCTAACCCTAACCCTAACCCCTCCTAACCCTAACCCCTAATACTAGCCTTAGCTCTTAAAACCTAACCCTAAGCCTACCACTCTGCCTCTAACCGTAACCCTAACCCTAAACCCTAAACACAAATGCTAACCTTAATTCCTAAAGCTAACCCTAACTCCTAACCCTAACCCTAACCCTAACCCTAACCCTAACCCCTCCTAACCCTAACCCCTAATACTAGCCTTAGCTCTTAAAAACTAACCCTAAGACTGCCACTGTGCCTCTAACCGTAACCCTAACCCTAAACCCTAAACGTAAACGCTAATACTAACTTCTAACCCTAACCCTAACCCTAACTCCTAACCCTAACCCTAACCCTAACCCTAACTCCTAACCCTAACCCTAACCCTAACCCTAACCCCTGCTAACCCCAACCCCTAATACTAGCCCTAGCTCTTAAACCATACCCCTAAAAATACCCCTGTGACCCTAATGTTAACCCTAACCCTAAACGCTAACCGTAAATGCTAACCTTAATTCCTAAAGCTAACCCTAACTCCTAACCCTAACCCTAACCCTAACCCTAACCCTAACCCTAACCCCTCCTAACCCTAACCCCTAAAACTAGCCTTAGCTATTAAAAACTAACCCTAAGACTGCCACTGTGCCTCTAACCGTAACCCTAACCCTAAACCCTAAACGTAAACGCTAATACTAACTTCTAACCCTAACCCTAACCCTAACTCCTAACCCTAACCCTAACCCTAACCCTAACCCTAACTCCTAACCCTAACCCTAACCCTAAGCCTAACCCTAACCCTAACCCCTCCTAACCCTAACCCCTAATACTACCCTTAGCTCTTAAAAACTAACCCTAAGACTGCCACTGTGCCCCTAACCGTAACCCTAACCCTAAAACCTAACCATAAACGCTAACCCTAACTCATAAACCTACCCCTAAATCCTAACCCTAACCCTAACCCTAACCGTAACGCCTCCTAACCGTAACCCCTGATACTAGCCTTAGCTCTTAAACCCTAACCCTAAGCCTACCCCTGTGCCTCTAACCGTAACCCTAACCCTAAACCCTAAACGTAAACGCTAATACTAACATCTAACCCTAACCCTAACCCTAACTCCTAACCCTAACCCTAAGCCTAACCCCTGCTAACCCTAACCCCTAATACTAGCCCTAGCTCTTAAACCATAACCCTAAAACTACCCCTGTGCCCCTAATGGTAACCCTAACCCTAAATGCTAACCTTAATTCCTAAAGCTAACCCTAACTCCTAACCCTAACCCTAACCCTAACCCTAACCCTAACCCTAACCCTAAACCCTGCTAAAGCTAACCCCTAATACTAACCCTAGCTCTTAAACCCTAACCCTAAGACTACTCCTGTGCCCCTAACCGTAACCCTAACCCTAAACCCTAACCGTAAATGCTAACCTTAATTCCTAAAGCTAACCCTAACTCCTAACCCTAACCCTAACCCTAACCCTAACCCTAACCCCTCCTAACCCTAACCCCTAATACTAGCCTTAGCTCTTAAAACCTAACCCTAAGCCTACCACTCTGCCTCTAACCGTAACCCTAACCCTAAACCCTAAACACAAATGCTAACCTTAATTCCTAAAGCTAACCCTAACTCCTAACCCTAACCCTAACCCTAACCCTAACCCTAACCCCTCCTAACCCTAACCCCTAATACTAGCCTTAGCTCTTAAAAACTAACCCTAAGACTGCCACTGTGCCTCTAACCGTAACCCTAACCCTAAACCCTAAACGTAAACGCTAATACTAACTTCTAACCCTAACCCTAACTCCTAACCCTAACCCTAACCCTAACTCCTAACCCTAACCCTAACCCTAAGCCTAACCCCTGCTAACCCTAACCCCTAATACTAGCCCTAGCTCTTAAACCATACCCCTAAAAATACCCCTGTGACCCTAATGGTAACCCTAACCCTAAACGCTAACCGTAAATGCTAACCTTAATTCCTAAAGCTAACCCTAACTCCTAACCCTAACCCTAACCCTAACCCTAACCCGAACCCGAACCCGAACCTTAAGCCCTCCTAACACTAACCCCTAATAATAGCCCTAGCTCTAAAACCCTCACCCTAAGCCTACACCTGTGCCCCTAACCGTAACCCTAACCCTAAAACCTAACCATAAACGCTAACCCTAACTCCTAAACCTAACCCTAAATCCTAACCCTAACCGTAACCCTAACCCTAACGCCTCCTAACCGTAACCCCTGATACTAGCCTTAGCTCTTAAACCCTAACCCTAAGCCTACCCCTGTGCCTCTAACCGTAACCCTAACCCTAAACCCTAAACGTAAACGCTAATACTAACATCTAACCCTAACCCTAACCCTAACTCCTAACCCTAACCCTAACCCTAAACCCTGCTAAAGCTAACCCCTAATACTAGCCCTAGCTCTTAAACCATAACCCTAAAACTACCCCTGTGCCCCTAATGGTAACCCTAACCCTAAATGCTAACCTTAATTCCTAAAGCTAACCCTAACTCCTAACTCCTAACCCTAACCCTAACCCTAAACCTAAACCCTGCTAAAGCTAACCCCTAATACTAACCCTAGCTCTTAAACCCTAACCCTAAGACTACCCCTGTGCCCCTAACCGTAACCCTAACCCTAAACCCTAACCGTAAATGCTAACCTTAATTCCTAAAGCTAACCCTAACTCCTAACCCTAACCCTAACCCTAACCCTAACCCTAACCCTAACCCTAACCCCTCCTAACCCTAACCCCTAATACTAGCCTTAGCTCTTAAAACCTAACCCTAAGCCTACCACTCTGCCTCTAACCGTAACCCTAACCCTAAACCCTAAACACAAATGCTAACCTTAATTCCTAAAGCTAACCCTAACTCCTAACCCTAACCCTAACCCTAACCCTAACCCTAACCCCTCCTAACCCTAACCCCTAATACTAGCCTTAGCTCTTAAAAACTAACCCTAAGACTGCCACTGTGCCTCTAACCGTAACCCTAACCCTAAACCCTAAACGTAAACGCTAATACTAACTTCTAACCCTAACCCTAACCCTAACTCCTAACCCTAACCCTAACCCTAACCCTAACTCCTAACCATAACCCTAACCCTAAGCCTAACCCCTGCTAACCCCAACCCCTAATACTAGCCCTAGCTCTTAAACCATACCCCTAAAAATACCCCTGTGACCCTAATGGTAACCCTAACCCTAAACGTTAACCGTAAATGCTAACCTTAATTCCTAAAGCTAACCCTAACTCCTAACCCTAACCCTAACCCTAACCCTAACCCTAACCCCTCCTAACCCTAACCCCTAATACTAGCCTTAGCTCTTAAAAACTAACCCTAAGACTGCCACTGTGCCTCTAACCGTAACCCTAACCCTAAACCCTAAACGTAAACGCTAATACTAACTTCTAACCCTAACCCTAACCCTAACTCCTAACCCTAACCCTAACCCTAACCCTAACCCTAACTCCTAACCCTAACCCTAACCCTAAGCCTAACCCTAACCCTAACCCCTCCTAACCCTAACCCCTAATACTACCCTTAGCTCTTAAAAACTAACCCTAAGACTGCCACTGTGCCCCTAACCGTAACCCTAACCCTAAAACCTAACCATAAACGCTAACCCTAACTCATAAACCTACCCCTAAATCCTAACCCTAACCCTAACCCTAACCCTAACGCCTCCTAACCGTAACCCCTGATACTAGCCTTAGCTCTTAAACCCTAACCCTAAGCCTACCCCTGTGCCTCTAACAGTAACCCTAACCCTAAACCCTAAACGTAAACGCTAATACTAACATCTAACCCTAACCCTAACCCGAACTCCTAACCCTAACCCTAAGCCTAACCCCTGCTAACCCTAACCCCTAATACTAGCCCTAGCTCTTAAACCATAACCCTAAAACTACCCCTGTGCCCCTAATGGTAACCCTAACCCTAAATGCTAACCTTAATTCCTAAAGCTAACCCTAACTCCTAACCCTAACCCTAACCCTAACCCTAACCCTAACCCTAAACCCTGCTAAAGCTAACCCCTAATACTAACCCTAGCTCTTAAACCCTAACCCTAAGACTACTCCTGTGCCCCTAACCGTAACCCTAACCCTAAACCCTAACCGTAAATGCTAACCTTAATTCCTAAAGCTAACCCTAACTCCTAACCCTAACCCTAACCCTAACCCTAACCCTAACCCCTCCTAACCCTAACCCCTAATACTAGCCTTAGCTCTTAAAACCTAACCCTAAGCCTACCACTCTGCCTCTAACCGTAACCCTAACCCTAAACCCTAAACACAAATGCTAACCTTAATTCCTAAAGCTAACCCTAACTCCTAACCCTAACCCTAACCCTAACCCTAACCCTAACCCTAACCCCTCCTAACCCTAACCCCTAATACTAGCCTTAGCTCTTAAAAACTAACCCTAAGACTGCCACTGTGCCTCTAACCGTAACCCTAACCCTAAACCCTAAACGTAAACGCTAATACTAACTTCTAACCCTAACCCTAACTCCTAACCCTAACCCTAACCCTAACTCCTAACCCTAACCCTAACCCTAAGCCTAACCCCTGCTAACCCTAACCCCTAATACTAGCCCTAGCTCTTAAACCATACCCCTAAAAATACCCCTGTGACCCTAATGGTAACCCTAACCCTAAACGCTAACCGTAAATGCTAACCTTAATTCCTAAAGCTAACCCTAACTCCTAACCCTAACCCTAACCCTAACCCTAACCCGAACCCGAACCCGAACCCTAAGCCCTCCTAACCCTAACCCCTAATAATAGCCCTAGCTCTAAAACCCTCACCCTAAGCCTACACCTGTGCCCCTAACCGTAACCCTAACCCTAAAACCTAACCATAAACGCTAACCCTAACTCCTAAACCTAACCCTAAATCCTAACCCTAACCGTAACCCTAACCCTAACGCCTCCTAACCGTAACCCCTGATACTAGCCTTAGCTCTTAAACCCTAACCCTAAGCCTACCCCTGTGCCTCTAACCGTAACCCTAACCCTAAACCCTAAACGTAAACGCTAATACTAACATCTAACCCTAACCCTAACCCTAACTCCTAACCCTAACCCTAACCCTAAACCCTGCTAAAGCTAACCCCTAATACTAGCCCTAGCTCTTAAACCATAACCCTAAAACTACCCCTGTGCCCCTAATGGTAACCCTAACCCTAAATGCTAACCTTAATTCCTAAAGCTAACCCTAACTCCTAACTCCTAACCCTAACCCTAACCCTAACCCCTCCTAACCCTAACCCCTAATACTAGCCTTAGCTCTTAAAACCTAACCCTAAGCCTACCACTCTGCCTCTAACCGTAACCCTAACCCTAAACCCTAAACACAAATGCTAACCTTAATTCCTAAAGCTAACCCTAACTCCTAACCCTAACCCTAACCCTAACCCTAACCCTAACCCCTCCTAACCCTAACCCCTAATACTAGCCTTAGCTCTTAAAAACTAACCCTAAGACTGCCACTGTGCCTCTAACCGTAACCCTAACCCTAAACCCTAAACGTAAACGCTAATACTAACTTCTAACCCTAACCCTAACCCTAACTCCTAACCCTAACCCTAACCCTAACCCTAACTCCTAACCATAACCCTAACCCTAAGCCTAACCCCTGCTAACCCCAACCCCTAATACTAGCCCTAGCTCTTAAACCATACCCCTAAAAATACCCCTGTGACCCTAATGTTAACCCTAACCCTAAACGTTAACCGTAAATGCTAACCTTAATTCCTAAAGCTAACCCTAACTCCTAACCCTAACCCTAACC
The DNA here is from genome assembly GCF_047716275.1 of Strix uralensis. Lineage (NCBI taxonomy): Eukaryota > Metazoa > Chordata > Aves > Strigiformes > Strigidae > Strix > Strix uralensis. The sequence continues at coordinate 7,513,781 of NC_133978.1, read as the reverse complement.
CTAACCCTAACCCTAACCCTAACCCCTCCTAACCCTAACCCCTAATACTAGCCTTAGCTCTTAAAAACTAACCCTAAGACTGCCACTGTGCCTCTAACCGTAACCCTAACCCTAAACCCTAAACGTAAACGCTAATACTAACTTCTAACCCTAACCCTAACTCCTAACCCTAACCCTAACCCTAACTCCTAACCCTAACCCTAACCCTAAGCCTAACCCCTGCTAACCCTAACCCCTAATACTAGCCCTAGCTCTTAAACCATACCCCTAAAAATACCCCTGTGACCCTAATGGTAACCCTAACCCTAAACGCTAACCGTAAATGCTAACCTTAATTCCTAAAGCTAACCCTAACTCCTAACCCTAACCCTAACCCTAACCCTAACCCGAACCCGAACCCTAAGCCCTCCTAACCCTAACCCCTAATAATAGCCCTAGCTCTAAAACCCTCACCCTAAGCCTACACCTGTGCCCCTAACCGTAACCCTAACCCTAAAACCTAACCATAAACGCTAACCCTAACTCCTAAACCTAACCCTAAATCCTAACCCTAACCGTAACCCTAACCCTAACGCCTCCTAACCGTAACCCCTGATACTAGCCTTAGCTCTTAAACCCTAACCCTAAGCCTACCCCTGTGCCTCTAACCGTAACCCTAACCCTAAACCCTAAACGTAAACGCTAATACTAACATCTAACCCTAACCCTAACCCTAACTCCTAACCCTAACCCTAACCCTAAACCCTGCTAAAGCTAACCCCTAATACTAGCCCTAGCTCTTAAACCATAACCCTAAAACTACCCCTGTGCCCCTAATGGTAACCCTAACCCTAAATGCTAACCTTAATTCCTAAAGCTAACCCTAACTCCTAACCCTAACCCTAACCCTAACCCTAAACCTAAACCCTGCTAAAGCTAACCCCTAATACTAACCCTAGCTCTTAAACCCTAACCCTAAGACTACCCCTGTGCCCCTAACCGTAACCCTAACCCTAAACCCTAACCGTAAATGCTAACCTTAATTCCTAAAGCTAACCCTAACTCCTAACCCTAACCCTAACCCTAACCCTAACCCTAACCCTAACCCCTCCTAACCCTAACCCCTAATACTAGCCTTAGCTCTTAAAACCTAACCCTAAGCCTACCACTCTGCCTCTAACCGTAACCCTAACCCTAAACCCTAAACGTAAACGCTAATACTAACTTCTAACCCTAACCCTAACCCTAACTCCTAACCCTAACCCTAACCCTAACCCTAACCCTAACTCCTAAACCTAACCCTAACCCTAAGCCTATCCCTAACCCTAACCCCTCCTAACCCTAACCCCTAATACTACCCTTAGCTCTTAAAAACTAACCCTAAGACTGCCACTGTGCCCCTAACCGTAACCCTAACCCTAAAACCTAACCATAAACGCTAACCCTAACTCATAAACCTACCCCTAAATCCTAACCCTAACCCTAACCCTAACCCTAACGCCTCCTAACCGTAACCCCTGATACTAGCCTTAGCTCTTAAACCCTAACCCTAAGCCTACCCCTGTGCCTCTAACCGTAACCCTAACCCTAAACCCTAAACGTAAACGCTAATACTAACATCTAACCCTAACCCTAACCCTAACTCCTAACCCTAACCCTAAGCCTAACCCCTGCTAACCCTAACCCCTAATACTAGCCCTAGCTCTTAAACCATAACCCTAAAACTACCCCTGTGCCCCTAATGGTAACCCTAACCCTAAATGCTAACCTTAATTCCTAAAGCTAACCCTAACTCCTAACCCTAACCCTAACCCTAACCCTAACCCTAACCCTAACCCTAACCCTAAACCCTGCTAAAGCTAACCCCTAATACTAACCCTAGCTCTTAAACCCTAACCCTAAGACTACTCCTGTGCCCCTAACCGTAACCCTAACCCTAAACCCTAACCGTAAATGCTAACCTTAATTCCTAAAGCTAACCCTAACTCCTAACCCTAACCCTAACCCTAACCCTAACCCTAACCCTAACCCCTCCTAACCCTAACCCCTAATACTAGCCTTAGCTCTTAAAACCTAACCCTAAGCCTACCACTCTGCCTCTAACCGTAACCCTAACCCTAAACCCTAAACACAAATGCTAACCTTAATTCCTAAAGCTAACCCTAACTCCTAACCCTAACCCTAACCCTAACCCTAACCCTAACCCTAACCCCTCCTAACCCTAACCCCTAATACTAGCCTTAGCTCTTAAAAACTAACCCTAAGACTGCCACTGTGCCTCTAACCGTAACCCTAACCCTAAACCCTAAACGTAAACGCTAATACTAACTTCTAACCCTAACCCTAACCCTAACTCCTAACCCTAACCCTAACCCTAACCCTAAATCCTAACCATAACCCTAACCCTAAGCCTAACCCCTGCTAACCCCAACCCCTAATACTAGCCCTAGCTCTTAAACCATACCCCTAAAAATACCCCTGTGACCCTAATGGTAACCCTAACCCTAAACGCTAACTGTAAATGCTAACCTTAATTCCTAAAGCTAACCCTAACTCCTAACCCTAACCCTAACCCTAACCCTAACCCTAACCCCTCCTAACCCTAACCCCTAATACTAGCCTTAGCTCTTAAACCCTAACCCTAAGCCTACCCCTGTGCCTCTAACCGTAACCCTAACCCTAAACCCTAAACGTAAACGCTAATACTAACATCTAACCCTAACCCTAACCCTAACTCCTAACCCTAACCCTAAGCCTAACCCCTGCTAACCCTAACCCCTAATACTAGCCCTAGCTCTTAAACCATAACCCTAAAACTACCCCTGTGCCCCTAATGGTAACCCTAACCCTAAATGCTAACCTTAATTCCTAAAGCTAACCCTAACTCCTAACCCTAACCCTAACCCTAACCCTAACCCTAACCCTAACCCTAACCCTAAACCCTGCTAAAGCTAACCCCTAATACTAACCCTAGCTCTTAAACCCTAACCCTAAGACTACTCCTGTGCCCCTAACCGTAACCCTAACCCTAAACCCTAACCGTAAATGCTAACCTTAATTCCTAAAGCTAACCCTAACTCCTAACCCTAACCCTAACCCTAACCCTAACCCTAACCCCTCCTAACCCTAACCCCTAATACTAGCCTTAGCTCTTAAAACCTAACCCTAAGCCTACCACTCTGCCTCTAACCGTAACCCTAACCCTAAACCCTAAACACAAATGCTAACCTTAATTCCTAAAGCTAACCCTAACTCCTAACCCTAACCCTAACCCTAACCCTAACCCTAACCCTAACCCCTCCTAACCCTAACCCCTAATACTAGCCTTAGCTCTTAAAAACTAACCCTAAGACTGCCACTGTGCCTCTAACCGTAACCCTAACCCTAAACCCTAAACGTAAACGCTAATACTAACTTCTAACCCTAACCCTAACCCTAACTCCTAACCCTAACCCTAACCCTAACCCTAAATCCTAACCATAACCCTAACCCTAAGCCTAACCCCTGCTAACCCCAACCCCTAATACTAGCCCTAGCTCTTAAACCATACCCCTAAAAATACCCCTGTGACCCTAATGGTAACCCTAACCCTAAACGCTAACTGTAAATGCTAACCTTAATTCCTAAAGCTAACCCTAACTCCTAACCCTAACCCTAACCCTAACCCTAACCCTAACCCCTCCTAACCCTAACCCCTAATACTAGCCTTAGCTCTTAAAAACTAACCCTAAGACTGCCACTGTGCCTCTAACCGTAACCCTAACCCTAAACCCTAAACGTAAACGCTAATACTAACTTCTAACCCTAACCCTAACTCCTAACCCTAACCCTAACCCTAACTCCTAACCCTAACCCTAACCCTAAGCCTAACCCCTGCTAACCCTAACCCCTAATACTAGCCCTAGCTCTTAAACCATACCCCTAAAAATACCCCTGTGACCCTAATGGTAACCCTAACCCTAAACGCTAACCGTAAATGCTAACCTTAATTCCTAAAGCTAACCCTAACTCCTAACCCTAACCCTAACCCTAACCCTAACCCGAACCCGAACCCTAAGCCCTCCTAACCCTAACCCCTAATAATAGCCCTAGCTCTAAAACCCTCACCCTAAGCCTACACCTGTGCCCCTAACCGTAACCCTAACCCTAAAACCTAACCATAAACGCTAACCCTAACTCCTAAACCTAACCCTAAATCCTAACCCTAACCGTAACCCTAACCCTAACGCCTCCTAACCGTAACCCCTGATACTAGCCTTAGCTCTTAAACCCTAACCCTAAGCCTACCCCTGTGCCTCTAACCGTAACCCTAACCCTAAACCCTAAACGTAAACGCTAATACTAACATCTAACCCTAACCCTAACCCTAACTCCTAACCCTAACCCTAACCCTAAACCCTGCTAAAGCTAACCCCTAATACTAGCCCTAGCTCTTAAACCATAACCCTAAAACTACCCCTGTGCCCCTAATGGTAACCCTAACCCTAAATGCTAACCTTAATTCCTAAAGCTAACCCTAACTCCTAACCCTAACCCTAACCCTAACCCTAAACCTAAACCCTGCTAAAGCTAACCCCTAATACTAACCCTAGCTCTTAAACCCTAACCCTAAGACTACCCCTGTGCCCCTAACCGTAACCCTAACCCTAAACCCTAACCGTAAATGCTAACCTTAATTCCTAAAGCTAACCCTAACTCCTAACCCTAACCCTAACCCTAACCCTAACCCTAACCCCTCCTAACCCTAACCCCTAATACTAGCCTTAGCTCTTAAAACCTAACCCTAAGCCTACCACTCTGCCTCTAACCGTAACCCTAACCCTAAACCCTAAACACAAATGCTAACCTTAATTCCTAAAGCTAACCCTAACTCCTAACCCTAACCCTAACCCTAACCCTAACCCCTCTTAACCCTAACCCCTAATACTAGCCTTAGCTCTTAAAAACTAACCCTAAGACTGCCACTGTGCCTCTAACCGTAACCCTAACCCTAAACCCTAAACGTAAACGCTAATACTAACTTCTAACCCTAACCCTAACCCTAACTCCTAACCCTAACCCTAACCCTAACCCTAACCCTAACTCCTAACCATAACCCTAACCCTAAGCCTAACCCCTGCTAACCCCAACCCCTAATACTAGCCCTAGCTCTTAAACCATACCCCTAAAAATACCCCTGTGACCCTAATGGTAACCCTAACCCTAAACGCTAACCGTAAATGCTAACCTTAATTCCTAAAGCTAACCCTAACTCCTAACCCTAACCCTAACCCTAAACCTAACCATAACCCTAACCCCTCCTAACCCTAACCCCTAATACTAGCCTTAGCTCTTAAAAACTAACCCTAAGACTGCCACTGTGCCTCTAACCGTAACCCTAACCCTAAACGTAAACGCTAATACTAACTTCTAACCCTAACCCTAACCCTAACTCCTAACCCTAACTCCTAACCCTAACCCTAACCCTAACCCTAACTCCTAACCCTAACCCTAACCCTAAGCCTAACCCTAACCCTAACCCCTCCTAACCCTAACCCCTAATACTACCCTTAGCTCTTAAAAACTAACCCTAAGACTGCCACTGTGCCCCTAACCGTAACCCTAACCCTAAAACCTAACCATAAACGCTAACCCTAACTCATAAACCTACCCCTAAATCCTAACCCTAACCCTAACCCTAACCCTAACCCTAACGCCTCCTAACCGTAACCCCTGATACTAGCCTTAGCTCTTAAACCCTAACCCTAAGCCTACCCCTGTGCCTCTAACCGTAACCCTAACCCTAAACCCTAAACGTAAACGCTAATACTAACATCTAAACCTAACCCTAACCCGAACTCCTAACCCTAACCCTAAGCCTAACCCCTGCTAACCCTAACCCCTAATACTAGCCCTAGCTCTTAAACCATAACCCTAAAACTACCCCTGTGCCCCTAATGGTAACCCTAACCCTAAATGCTAACCTTAATTCCTAAAGCTAACCCTAACCCTAACCCTAACCCTAACCCTAACCCTAACCCTAACCCTAAACCCTGCTAAAGCTAACCCCTAATACTAACCCTAGCTCTTAAACCCTAACCCTAAGACTACTCCTGTGCCCCTAACCGTAACCCTAACCCTAAACCCTAACCGTAAATGCTAACCTTAATTCCTAAAGCTAACCCTAACTCCTAACCCTAACCCTAACCCTAACCCCTCCTAACACTAACCCCTAATACTAGCCTTAGCTCTTAAAACCTAACCCTAAGCCTACCACTCTGCCTCTAACCGTAACCCTAACCCTAAACCCTAAACACAAATGCTAACCTTAATTCCTAAAGCTAACCCTAACTCCTAACCCTAACCCTAACCCTAACCCTAACCCTAACCCTAACCCCTCCTAACCCTAACCCCTAATACTAGCCTTAGCTCTTAAAAACTAACCCTAAGACTGCCACTGTGCCTCTAACCGTAACCCTAACCCTAAACCCTAAACGTAAACGCTAATACTAACTTCTAACCCTAACCCTAACTCCTAACCCTAACCCTAACCCTAACCCTAAATCCTAACCATAACCCTAACCCTAAGCCTAACCCCTGCTAACCCCAACCCCTAATACTAGCCCTAGCTCTTAAACCATACCCCTAAAAATACCCCTGTGACCCTAATGGTAACCCTAACCCTAAACGCTAACTGTAAATGCTAACCTTAATTCCTAAAGCTAACCCTAACTCCTAACCCTAACCCTAACCCTAACCCTAACCCTAACCCTAACCCCTCCTAACCCTAACCCCTAATACTAGCCTTAGCTCTTAAAAACTAACCCTAAGACTGCCACTGTGCCTCTAACCGTAACCCTAACCCTAAACCCTAAACGTAAACGCTAATACTAACTTCTAACCCTAACCCTAACCCTAACTCCTAACCCTAACCCTAACCCTAACACTAACTCCTAACCCTAACCCTAACCCTAAGCCTAACCCCTGCTAACACCAACCCCTAATACTAGCCCTAGCTCTTAAACCATACCCCTAAAAATACCCCTGTGACCCTAATGGTAACCCTAACCCTAAACGCTAACTGTAAATGCTAACCTTAATTCCTAAAGCTAACCCTAACTCCTAACCCTAACCCTAACCCTAACCCTAACCCTAACCCGAACCCGAACCCGAACCCTAAGCCCTCCTAACCCTAACCCCTAATAATAGCCCTAGCTCTAAAACCCTCACCCTAAGCCTACACCTGTGCCCCTAACCGTAACCCTAACCCTAAAACCTAACCATAAACGCTAACCCTAACTCCTAAACCTAACCCTAAATCCTAACCCTAACCGTAACCCTAACCCTAACGCCTCCTAACCGTAACCCCTGATACTAGCCTTAGCTCTTAAACCCTAACCCTAAGCCTACCCCTGTGCCTCTAACCGTAACCCTAACCCTAAACCCTAAACGTAAACGCTAATACTAACATCTAACCCTAACCCTAACCCTAACTCCTAACCCTAACCCTAACCCTAAACCCTGCTAAAGCTAACCCCTAATACTAGCCCTAGCTCTTAAACCATAACCCTAAAACTACCCCTGTGCCCCTAATGGTAACCCTAACCCTAAATGCTAACCTTAATTCCTAAAGCTAACCCTAAATCCTAACTCCTAACCCTAACCCTAACCCTAAACCTAAACCCTGCTAAAGCTAACCCCTAATACTAACCCTAGCTCTTAAACCCTAACCCTAAGACTACCCCTGTGCCCCTAACCGTAACCCTAACCCTAAACCCTAACCGTAAATGCTAACCTTAATTCCTAAAGCTAACCCTAACTCCTAACCCTAACCCTAACCCTAACCCTAACCCTAACCCCTCCTAACCCTAACCCCTAATACTAGCCTTAGCTCTTAAAACCTAACCCTAAGCCTACCACTCTGCCTCTAACCGTAACCCTAACCCTAAACCCTAAACACAAATGCTAACCTTAATTCCTAAAGCTAACCCTAACTCCTAATCCTAACCCTAACCCTAACCCTAACCCTAACCCCTCCTAACCCTAACCCCTAATACTAGCCTTAGCTCTTAAAAACTAACCCTAAGACTGCCACTGTGCCTCTAACCGTAACCCTAACCCTAAACCCTAAACGTAAACGCTAATACTAACTTCTAACCCTAACCCTAACCCTAACTCCTAACCCTAACCCTAACCCTAACCCTAACTCCTAACCATAACCCTAACCCTAAGCCTAACCCCTGCTAACCCAAACCCCTAATACTAGCCCTAGCTCTTAAACCATACCCCTAAAAATACCCCTGTGACCCTAATGGTAACCCTAACCCTAAACGCTAACCGTAAATGCTAACCTTAATTCCTAAAGCTAACCCTAACTCCTAACCCTAACCCTAACCCTAACCCTAACCCTAACCCTAACCCCTCCTAACCCTAACCCCTAATACTAGCCTTAGCTCTTAAAAACTAACCCTAAGACTGCCACTGTGCCTCTAACCGTAACCCTAACCCTAAACCCTAAACGTAAACGCTAATACTAACTTCTAACCCTAACCCTAACTACTAACCCTAACCCTAACCCTAACCCTAACTCCTAACCCTAACCCTAACCCTAAGCCTAACCCCTGCTAACCCTAACCCCTAATACTAGCCCTAGCTCTTAAACCATACCCCTAAAAATACCCCTGTGACCCTAATGGTAACCCTAACCCTAAACGCTAACCGTAAATGCTAACCTTAATTCCTAAAGCTAACCCTAACTCCTAACCCTAACCCTAACCCTAACCCTAACCCTAACCCTAACCCTAACCCTAACCCCTCCTAACCCTAACCCCTAATACTACCCTTAGCTCTTAAAAACTAACCCTAAGACTGCCACTGTGCCCCTAACCGTAACCCTAACCCTAAAACCTAACCATAAACGCTAACCCTAACTCATAAACCTACCCCTAAATCCTAACCCTAACCCTAACCCTAACCCTAACCCTAACGCCTCCTAACCGTAACCCCTGATACTAGCCTTAGCTCTTAAACCCTAACCCTAAGCCTACCCCTGTGCCTCTAACCGTAACCCTAACCCTAAACCCTAAACGTAAACGCTAATACTAACATCTAACCCTAACCCTAACCCTAACTCCTAACCCTAACCCTAAGCCTAACCCCTGCTAACCCTAACCCCTAATACTAGCCCTAGCTCTTAAACCATAACCCTAAAACTACCCCTGTGCCCCTAATGGTAACCCTAACCCTAAATGCTAACCTTAATTCCTAAAGCTAACCCTAACTCCTAACCCTAACCCTAACCCTAACCCTAACCCTAAACCCTGCTAAAGCTAACCCCTAATACTAACCCTAGCTCTTAAACCCTAACCCTAAGACTACTCCTGTGCCCCTAACCGTAACCCTAACCCTAAACCCTAACCGTAAATGCTAACCTTAATTCCTAAAGCTAACCCTAACTCCTAACCCTAACCCTAACCCTAACCCTAACCCTAACCCCTCCTAACCCTAACCCCTAATACTAGCCTTAGCTCTTAAAACCTAACCCTAAGCCTACCCCTGTGCCGCTAACCGTAACCCTAACCCTAAACCCTAAACACAAATGCTAACCTTAATTCCTAAAGCTAACCCTAACTCCTAACCCTAACCCTAACCCTAACCCTAACCCTAACCCTAACCCTAACCCCTCCTAACCCTAACCCCTAATACTAACCTTAGCTCTTAAAAACTAACCCTAAGACTGCCACTGTGCCTCTAACCGTAACCCTAACCCTAAACCCTAAACGTAAACGCTAATACTAACTTCTAACCCTAACCCTAACCCTAACTCCTAACCCTAACCCTAACCCTAACCCTAACCCTAACTCCTAACCCTAACCCTAACCCTAAGCCTAACCCCTGCTAACCCTAACCCCTAATACTAGCCCTAGCTCTTAAACCATACCCCTAAAAATACCCCTGTGACCCTAATGGTAACCCTAACCCTAAACGCTAACCGTAAATGCTAACCTTAATTCCTAAAGCTAACCCTAACTCCTAACCCTAACCCTAACCCTAACCCTAACCCTAACCCTAACCCTAACTCTAACCCTAACCCCTCCTAACCCTAACCCCTAATACTACCCTTAGCTCTTAAAAACTAACCCTAAGACTGCCACTGTGCCCCTAACCGTAACCCTAACCCTAAAACCTAACCATAAACGCTAACCCTAACTCATAAACCTACCCCTAAATCCTAACCCTAACCCTAACCCTAACCCTAACGCCTCCTAACCGTAACCCCTGATACTAGCCTTAGCTCTTAAACCCTAACCCTAAGCCTACCCCTGTGCCTCTAACCGTAACCCTAACCCTAAACCCTAAACGTAAACGCTAATACTAACATCTAACCCTAACCCTAACCCTAACTCCTAACCCTAACCCTAAGCCTAACCCCTGCTAACCCTAACCCCTAATACTAGCCCTAGCTCTTAAACCATAACCCTAAAACTACCCCTGTGCCCCTAATGGTAACCCTAACCCTAAATGCTAACATTAATTCCTAAAGCTAACCCTAACTCCTAACCCTAACCCTAACCCTAACCCTAACCCTAAACCCTGCTAAAGCTAACCCCTAATACTAACCCTAGCTCTTAAACCCTAACCCTAAGACTACTCCTGTGCCCCTAACCGTAACCCTAACCCTAAACCCTAACCGTAAATGCTAACCTTAATTCCTAAAGCTAACCCTAACACCTAACCCTAACCCTAACCCTAACCCTAACCCCTCCTAACCCTAACCCCTAATACTAGCCTTAGCTCTTAAAACCTAACCCTAAGCCTACCACTCTGCCTCTAACCGTAACCCTAACCCTAAACCCTAAACACAAATGCTAACCTTAATTCCTAAAGCTAACCCTAACTCCTAACCCTAACCCTAACCCTAACCCTAACCCTAACCCTAACCCCTCCTAACCCTAACCCCTAATACTAGCCTTAGCTCTTAAAAACTAACCCTAAGACTGCCACTGTGCCTCTAACCGTAACCCTAACCCTAAACCCTAAACGTAAACGCTAATACTAACTTCTAACCCTAACCCTAACTCCTAACCCTAACCCTAACCCTAACTCCTAACCCTAACCCTAACCCTAAGCCTAACCCCTGCTAACCCTAACCCCTAATACTAGCCCTAGCTCTTAAACCATACCCCTAAAAATACCCCTGTGACCCTAATGGTAACCCTAACCCTAAACGCTAACCGTAAATGCTAACCTTAATTCCTAAAGCTAACCCTAACTCCTAACCCTAACCCTAACCCTAACCCTAACCCGAACCCGAACCCGAACCCTAAGCCCTCCTAACCCTAACCCCTAATAATAGCCCTAGCTCTAAAACCCTCACCCTAAGCCTACACCTGTGCCCCTAACCGTAACCCTAACCCTAAAACCTAACCATAAACGCTAACCCTAACTCCTAAACCTAACCCTAAATCCTAACCCTAACCGTAACCCTAACCCTAACGCCTCCTAACCGTAACCCCTGATACTAGCCTTAGCTCTTAAACCCTAACCCTAAGCCTACCCCTGTGCCTCTAACCGTAACCCTAACCCTAAACCCTAAACGTAAACGCTAATACTAACATCTAACCCTAACCCTAACCCTAACTCCTAACCCTAACCCTAAGCCTAACCCCTGCTAACCCTAACCCCTAATACTAGCCCTAGCTCTTAAACCATAACCCTAAAACTACCCCTGTGCCCCTAATGGTAACCCTAACCCTAAATGCTAACCTTAATTCCTAAAGCTAACCCTAACTCCTAACCCTAACCCTAACCCTAACCCTAACCCTAAACCCTGCTAAAGCTAACCCCTAATACTAACCCTAGCTCTTAAACCCTAACCCTAAGACTACTCCTGTGCCCCTAACCGTAACCCTAACCCTAAACCCTAACCGTAAATGCTAACCATAATTCCTAAAGCTAACCCTAACTCCTAACCCTAACCCTAACCCTAACCCTAACCCTAACCCTAACCCCTCCTAACCCTAACCCCTAATACTAGCCTTAGCTCTTAAAACCTAACCCTAAGCCTACCACTCTGCCTCTAACCGTAACCCTAATCCTAAACCCTAAACACAAATGCTAACCTTAATTCCTAAAGCTAACCCTAACTCCTAACCCTAACCCTAACCCTAACCCTAACCCTAACCCTAACCCTAACCCTAACCCCTCCTAACCCTAACCCCTAATACTAACCTTAGCTCTTAAAAACTAACCCTAAGACTGCCACTGTGCCTCTAACCGTAACCCTAACCCTAAACCCTAAACGTAAACGCTAATACTAACTTCTAACCCTAACCCTAACCCTAACTCCTAACCCTAACCCTAACCCTAACCCTAAATCCTAACCATAACCCTAACCCTAAGCCTAACCCCTGCTAACCCCAACCCCTAATACTAGCCCTAGCTCTTAAACCATACCCCTAAAAATACCCCTGTGACCCTAATGGTAACCCTAACCCTAAACGCTAACTGTAAATGCTAACCTTAATTCCTAAAGCTAACCCTAACTCCTAACCCTAACCCTAACCCTAACCCTAACCCTAACCCCTCCTAACCCTAACCCCTAATACTAGCCTTAGCTCTTAAAAACTAACCCTAAGACTGCCACTGTGCCTCTAACCGTAACCCTAACCCTAAACCCTAAACGTAAACGCTAATACTAACTTCTAACCCTAACCCTAACTCCTAACCCTAACCCTAACCCTAACTCCTAACCCTAACCCTAACCCTAAGCCTAACCCCTGCTAACCCTAACCCCTATTACTAGCCCTAGCTCTTAAACCATACCCCTAAAAATACCCCTGTGACCCTAATGGTAACCCTAACCCTAAACGCTAACCGTAAATGCTAACCTTAATTCCTAAAGCTAACCCTAACTCCTAACCCTAACCCTAACCCTAACCCTAACCCGAACCCGAACCCGAACCCTAAGCCCTCCTAACCCTAACCCCTAATAATAGCCCTAGCTCTAAAACCCTCACCCTAAGCCTACACCTGTGCCCCTAACCGTAACCCTAACCCTAAAACCTAACCATAAACGCTAACCCTAACTCCTAAACCTAACCCTAAATCCTAACCCTAACCGTAACCCTAACCCTAACGCCTCCTAACCGTAACCCCTGATACTAGCCTTAGCTCTTAAACCCTAACCCTAAGCCTACCCCTGTGCCTCTAACCGTAACCCTAACCCTAAACCCTAAACGTAAACGCTAATACTAACATCTAACCCTAACCCTAACCCTAACTCCTAACCCTAACCCTAACCCTAAACCCTGCTAAAGCTAACCCCTAATACTAGCCCTAGCTCTTAAACCATAACCCTAAAACTACCCCTGTGCCCCTAATGGTAACCCTAACCCTAAATGCTAACCTTAATTCCTAAAGCTAACCCTAACTCCTAACTCCTAACCCTAACCCTAACCCTAAACCTAAACCCTGCTAAAGCTAACCCCTAATACTAACCCTAGCTCTTAAACCCTAACCCTAAGACTACCCCTGTGCCCCTAACCGTAACCCTAACCCTAAACCCTAACCGTAAATGCTAACCTTAATTCCTAAAGCTAACCCTAACTCCTAACCCTAACCCTAACCCTAACCCTAACCCTAACCCCTCCTAACCCTAACCCCTAATACTAGCCTTAGCTCTTAAAACCTAACCCTAAGCCTACCACTCTGCCTCTAACCGTAACCCTAACCCTAAACCCTAAACACAAATGCTAACCTTAATTCCTAAAGCTAACCCTAACTCCTAACCCTAACCCTAACCCTAACCCTAACCCCTCTTAACCCTAACCCCTAATACTAGCCTTAGCTCTTAAAAACTAACCCTAAGACTGCCACTGTGCCTCTAACCGTAACCCTAACCCTAAACCCTAAACGTAAACGCTAATACTAACTTCTAACCCTAACCCTAACCCTAACTCCTAACCCTAACCCTAACCCTAACCCTAACTCCTAACCATAACCCTAACCCTAAGCCTAACCCCTGCTAACCCCAACCCCTAATACTAGCCCTAGCTCTTAAACCATACCCCTAAAAATACCCCTGTGACCCTAATGTTAACCCTAACCCTAAACGCTAACCGTAAATGCTAACCTTAATTCCTAAAGCTAACCCTAACTCCTAACCCTAACCCTAACCCTAACCCTAACCCTAACCCCTCCTAACCCTAACCCCTAATACTAGCCTTAGCTCTTAAAAACTAACCCTAAGACTGCCACTGTGCCTCTAACCGTAACCCTAACCCTAAACCCTAAACGTAAACGCTAATACTAACTTCTAACCCTAACCCTAACTCCTAACCCTAACCCTAACCCTAACTCCTAACCCTAACCCTAACCCTAAGCCTAACCCCTGCTAACCCTAACCCCTAATACTAGCCCTAGCTCTTAAACCATACCCCTAAAAATACCCCTGTGACCCTAATGGTAACCCTAACCCTAAACGCTAACCGTAAATGCTAACCTTAATTCCTAAAGCTAACCCTAACTCCTAACCCTAACCCTAACCCTAACCCTAACCCGAACCCGAACCCGAACCCTAAGCCCTCCTAACCCTAACCCCTAATAATAGCCCTAGCTCTAAAACCCTCACCCTAAGCCTACACCTGTGCCCCTAACCGTAACCCTAACCCTAAAACCTAACCATAAACGCTAACCCTAACTCCTAAACCTAACCCTAAATCCTAACCCTAACCGTAACCCTAACCCTAACGCCTCCTAACCGTAACCCCTGATACTAGCCTTAGCTCTTAAACCCTAACCCTAAGCCTACCCCTGTGCCTCTAACCGTAACCCTAACCCTAAACCCTAAACGTAAACGCTAATACTAACATCTAACCCTAACCCTAACCCTAACTCCTAACCCTAAACCTAACCCTAAACCCTGCTAAAGCTAACCCCTAATACTAGCCCTAGCTCTTAAACCATAACCCTAAAACTACCCCTGTGCCCCTAATGGTAACCCTAACCCTAAATGCTAACCTTAATTCCTAAAGCTAACCCTAACTCCTAACTCCTAACCCTAACCCTAACCCTAAACCTAAACCCTGCTAAAGCTAACCCCTAATACTAACCCTAGCTCTTAAACCCTAACCCTAAGACTACCCCTGTGCCCCTAACCGTAACCCTAACCCTAAACCCTAACCGTAAATGCTAACCTTAATTCCTAAAGCTAACCCTAACTCCTAACCCTAACCCTAACCCTAACCCTAACCCTAACCCCTCCTAACCCTAACCCCTAATACTAGCCTTAGCTCTTAAAACCTAACCCTAAGCCTACCACTCTGCCTCTAACCGTAACCCTAACCCTAAACCCTAAACACAAATGCTAACCTTAATTCCTAAAGCTAACCCTAACTCCTAACCCTAACCCTAACCCTAACCCTAACCCCTCTTAACCCTAACCCCTAATACTAGCCTTAGCTCTTAAAAACTAACCCTAAGACTGCCACTGTGCCTCTAACCGTAACCCTAACCCTAAACCCTAAACGTAAACGCTAATACTAACTTCTAACCCTAACCCTAACCCTAACTCCTAACCCTAACCCTAACCCTAACCCTAACTCCTAACCATAACCCTAACCCTAAGCCTAACCCCTGCTAACCCCAACCCCTAATACTAGCCCTAGCTCTTAAACCATACCCCTAAAAATACCCCTGTGACCCTAATGTTAACCCTAACCCTAAACGCTAACCGTAAATGCTAACCTTAATTCCTAAAGCTAACCCTAACTCCTAACCCTAACCCTAACCCTAACCCTAACCCTAACCCTAACCCTAACCCTAACCCCTCCTAACCCTAACCCCTAATACTAGCCTTAGCTCTTAAAAACTAACCCTAAGACTGCCACTGTGCCTCTAACCGTAACCCTAACCCTAAACCCTAAACGTAAACGCTAATACTAACTTCTAACCCTAACCCTAACTCCTAACCCTAACCCTAACCCTAACCCTAACCCTAACTCCTAACCCTAACCCTAACCCTAAGCCTAACCCTAACCCTAACCCCTCCTAACCCTAACCCCTAATACTACCCTTAGCTCTTAAAAACTAACCCTAAGACTGCCACTGTGCCCCTAACCGTAACCCTAACCCTAAAACCTAACCATAAACGCTAACCCTAACTCATAAACCTACCCCTAAATCCTAACCCTAACCCTAACCCTAACCCTAACGCCTCCTAACCGTAACCCCTGATACTAGCCTTAGCTCTTAAACCCTAACCCTAAGCCTACCCCTGTGCCTCTAACCGTAACCCTAACCCTAAACCCTAAACGTAAACGCTAATACTAACATCTAACCCTAACCCTAACCCTAACTCCTAACCCTAACCCTAAGCCTAACCCCTGCTAACCCTAACCCCTAATACTAGCCCTAGCTCTTAAACCATAACCCTAAAACTACCCCTGTGCCCCTAATGGTAACCCTAACCCTAAATGCTAACCTTAATTCCTAAAGCTAACCCTAACTCCTAACCCTAACCCTAACCCTAACCCTAACCCTAACCCTAACCCTAACCCTAAACCCTGCTAAAGCTAACCCCTAATACTAACCCTAGCTCTTAAACCCTAACCCTAAGACTACTCCTGTGCCCCTAACCGTAACCCTAACCCTAAACCCTAACCGTAAATGCTAACCTTAATTCCTAAAGCTAACCCTAACTCCTAACCCTAACCCTAACCCTAACCCTAACCCTAACCCTAACCCCTCCTAACCCTAACCCCTAATACTAGCCTTAGCTCTTAAAACCTAACCCTAAGCCTACCACTCTGCCTCTAACCGTAACCCTAACCCTAAACCCTAAACACAAATGCTAACCTTAATTCCTAAAGCTAACCCTAACTCCTAACCCTAACCCTAACCCTAACCCTAACCCTAACCCTAACCCCTCCTAACCCTAACCCCTAATACTAGCCTTAGCTCTTAAAAACTAACCCTAAGACTGCCACTGTGCCTCTAACCGTAACCCTAACCCTAAACCCTAAACGTAAACGCTAATACTAACTTCTAACCCTAACCCTAACCCTAACTCCTAACCCTAACCCTAACCCTAAATCCTAACCATAACCCTAACCCTAAGCCTAACCCCTGCTAACCCCAACCCCTAATACTAGCCCTAGCTCTTAAACCATACCCCTAAAAATACCCCTGTGACCCTAATGGTAACCCTAACCCTAAACGCTAACTGTAAATGCTAACCTTAATTCCTAAAGCTAACCCTAACTCCTAACCCTAACCCTAACCCTAACCCTAACCCCTCCTAACCCTAACCCCTAATACTAGCCTTAGCTCTTAAAAACTAACCCTAAGACTGCCACTGTGCCTCTAACCGTAACCCTAACCCTAAACCCTAAACGTAAACGCTAATACTAACTTCTAACCCTAACCCTAACTCCTAACCCTAACCCTAACCCTAACTCCTAACCCTAACCCTAACCCTAACCCGAACCCGAACCCTAAGCCCTCCTAACCCTAACCCCTAATAATAGCCCTAGCTCTAAAACCCTCACCCTAAGCCTACACCTGTGCCCCTAACCGTAACCCTAACCCTAAAACCTAACCATAAACGCTAACCCTAACTCCTAAACCTAACCCTAAATCCTAACCCTAACCGTAACCCTAACCCTAACGCCTCCTAACCGTAACCCCTGATACTAGCCTTAGCTCTTAAACCCTAACCCTAAGCCTACCCCTGTGCCTCTAACCGTAACCCTAACCCTAAACCCTAAACGTAAACGCTAATACTAACATCTAACCCTAACCCTAACCCTAACTCCTAACCCTAACCCTAACCCTAAACCCTGCTAAAGCTAACCCCTAATACTAGCCCTAGCTCTTAAACCATAACCCTAAAACTACCCCTGTGCCCCTAATGGTAACCCTAACCCTAAATGCTAACCTTAATTCCTAAAGCTAACCCTAACTCCTAACTCCTAACCCTAACCCTAACCCTAAACCTAAACCCTGCTAAAGCTAACCCCTAATACTAACCCTAGCTCTTAAACCCTAACCCTAAGACTACCCCTGTGCCCCTAACCGTAACCCTAACCCTAAACCCTAACCGTAAATGCTAACCTTAATTCCTAAAGCTAACCCTAACTCCTAACCCTAACCCTAACCCTAACCCTAACCCTAACCCCTCCTAACCCTAACCCCTAATACTAGCCTTAGCTCTTAAAACCTAACCCTAAGCCTACCACTCTGCCTCTAACCGTAACCCTAATCCTAAACCCTAAACACAAATGCTAACCTTAATTCCTAAAGCTAACCCTAACTCCTAACCCTAACCCTAACCCTAACCCTAACCCTAACCCTAACCCTAACCCTAACCCCTCCTAACCCTAACCCCTAATACTAGCCTTAGCTCTTAAAAACTAACCCTAAGACTGCCACTGTGCCTCTAACCGTAACCCTAACCCTAAACCCTAAACGTAAACGCTAATACTAACTTCTAACCCTAACCCTAACCCTAACTCCTAACCCTAACCCTAACCCTAACCCTAACTCCTAACCATAACCCTAACCCTAAGCCTAACCCCTGCTAACCCCAACCCCTAATACTAGCCCTAGCTCTTAAACCATACCCCTAAAAATACCCCTGTGACCCTAATGTTAACCCTAACCCTAAACGCTAACCGTAAATGCTAACCTTAATTCCTAAAGCTAACCCTAACTCCTAACCCTAACCCTAACCCTAACCCTAACCCTAACCCTAACCCTAACCCTAACCCCTCCTAACCCTAACCCCTAATACTAGCCTTAGCTCTTAAAAACTAACCCTAAGACTGCCACTGTGCCTCTAACCGTAACCCTAACCCTAAACCCTAAACGTAAACGCTAATACTAACTTCTAACCCTAACCCTAACTCCTAACCCTAACCCTAACCCTAACCCTAACCCTAACTCCTAACCCTAACCCTAACCCTAAGCCTAACCCTAACCCTAACCCCTCCTAACCCTAACCCCTAATACTACCCTTAGCTCTTAAAAACTAACCCTAAGACTGCCACTGTGCCCCTAACCGTAACCCTAACCCTAAAACCTAACCATAAACGCTAACCCTAACTCATAAACCTACCCCTAAATCCTAACCCTAACCCTAACCCTAACCCTAACGCCTCCTAACCGTAACCCCTGATACTAGCCTTAGCTCTTAAACCCTAACCCTAAGCCTACCCCTGTGCCTCTAACCGTAACCCTAACCCTAAACCCTAAACGTAAACGCTAATACTAACATCTAACCCTAACCCTAACCCTAACTCCTAACCCTAACCCTAAGCCTAACCCCTGCTAACCCTAACCCCTAATACTAGCCCTAGCTCTTAAACCATAACCCTAAAACTACCCCTGTGCCCCTAATGGTAACCCTAACCCTAAATGCTAACCTTAATTCCTAAAGCTAACCCTAACTCCTAACCCTAACCCTAACCCTAACCCTAACCCTAACCCTAACCCTAAACCCTGCTAAAGCTAACCCCTAATACTAACCCTAGCTCTTAAACCCTAACCCTAAGACTACTCCTGTGCCCCTAACCGTAACCCTAACCCTAAACCCTAACCGTAAATGCTAACCTTAATTCCTAAAGCTAACCCTAACTCCTAACCCTAACCCTAACCCTAACCCTAACCCTAACCCTAACCCCTCCTAACCCTAACCCCTAATACTAGCCTTAGCTCTTAAAACCTAACCCTAAGCCTACCACTCTGCCTCTAACCGTAACCCTAACCCTAAACCCTAAACACAAATGCTAACCTTAATTCCTAAAGCTAACCCTAACTCCTAACCCTAACCCTAACCCTAACCCTAACCCTAACCCTAACCCCTCCTAACCCTAACCCCTAATACTAGCCTTAGCTCTTAAAAACTAACCCTAAGACTGCCACTGTGCCTCTAACCGTAACCCTAACCCTAAACCCTAAACGTAAACGCTAATACTAACTTCTAACCCTAACCCTAACCCTAACTCCTAACCCTAACCCTAACCCTAAATCCTAACCATAACCCTAACCCTAAGCCTAACCCCTGCTAACCCCAACCCCTAATACTAGCCCTAGCTCTTAAACCATACCCCTAAAAATACCCCTGTGACCCTAATGGTAACCCTAACCCTAAACGCTAACTGTAAATGCTAACCTTAATTCCTAAAGCTAACCCTAACTCCTAACCCTAACCCTAACCCTAACCCTAACCCCTCCTAACCCTAACCCCTAATACTAGCCTTAGCTCTTAAAAACTAACCCTAAGACTGCCACTGTGCCTCTAACCGTAACCCTAACCCTAAACCCTAAACGTAAACGCTAATACTAACTTCTAACCCTAACCCTAACTCCTAACCCTAACCCTAACCCTAACTCCTAACCCTAACCCTAACCCTAACCCGAACCCGAACCCTAAGCCCTCCTAACCCTAACCCCTAATAATAGCCCTAGCTCTAAAACCCTCACCCTAAGCCTACACCTGTGCCCCTAACCGTAACCCTAACCCTAAAACCTAACCATAAACGCTAACCCTAACTCCTAAACCTAACCCTAAATCCTAACCCTAACCGTAACCCTAACCCTAACGCCTCCTAACCGTAACCCCTGATACTAGCCTTAGCTCTTAAACCCTAACCCTAAGCCTACCCCTGTGCCTCTAACCGTAACCCTAACCCTAAACCCTAAACGTAAACGCTAATACTAACATCTAACCCTAACCCTAACCCTAACTCCTAACCCTAACCCTAACCCTAAACCCTGCTAAAGCTAACCCCTAATACTAGCCCTAGCTCTTAAACCATAACCCTAAAACTACCCCTGTGCCCCTAATGGTAACCCTAACCCTAAATGCTAACCTTAATTCCTAAAGCTAACCCTAACTCCTAACTCCTAACCCTAACCCTAACCCTAAACCTAAACCCTGCTAAAGCTAACCCCTAATACTAACCCTAGCTCTTAAACCCTAACCCTAAGACTACCCCTGTGCCCCTAACCGTAACCCTAACCCTAAACCCTAACCGTAAATGCTAACCTTAATTCCTAAAGCTAACCCTAACTCCTAACCCTAACCCTAACCCTAACCCTAACCCTAACCCCTCCTAACCCTAACCCCTAATACTAGCCTTAGCTCTTAAAACCTAACCCTAAGCCTACCACTCTGCCTCTAACCGTAACCCTAATCCTAAACCCTAAACACAAATGCTAACCTTAATTCCTAAAGCTAACCCTAACTCCTAACCCTAACCCTAACCCTAACCCTAACCCTAACCCTAACCCTAACCCTAACCCCTCCTAACCCTAACCCCTAATACTAACCTTAGCTCTTAAAAACTAACCCTAAGACTGCCACTGTGCCTCTAACCGTAACCCTAACCCTAAACCCTAAACGTAAACGCTAATACTAACTTCTAACCCTAACCCTAACCCTAACTCCTAACCCTAACCCTAACCCTAACCCTAAATCCTAACCATAACCCTAACCCTAAGCCTAACCCCTGCTAACCCCAACCCCTAATACTAGCCCTAGCTCTTAAACCATACCCCTAAAAATACCCCTGTGACCCTAATGGTAACCCTAACCCTAAACGCTAACTGTAAATGCTAACCTTAATTCCTAAAGCTAACCCTAACTCCTAACCCTAACCCTAACCCTAACCCTAACCCTAACCCCTCCTAACCCTAACCCCTAATACTAGCCTTAGCTCTTAAAAACTAACCCTAAGACTGCCACTGTGCCTCTAACCGTAACCCTAACCCTAAACCCTAAACGTAAACGCTAATACTAACTTCTAACCCTAACCCTAACTCCTAACCCTAACCCTAACCCTAACTCCTAACCCTAACCCTAACCCTAAGCCTAACCCCTGCTAACCCTAACCCCTATTACTAGCCCTAGCTCTTAAACCATACCCCTAAAAATACCCCTGTGACCCTAATGGTAACCCTAACCCTAAACGCTAACCGTAAATGCTAACCTTAAATCCTAAAGCTAACCCTAACTCCTAACCCTAACCCTAACCCTAACCCTAACCCGAACCCGAACCCGAACCCTAAGCCCTCCTAACCCTAACCCCTAATAATAGCCCTAGCTCTAAAACCCTCACCCTAAGCCTACACCTGTGCCCCTAACCGTAACCCTAACCCTAAAACCTAACCATAAACGCTAACCCTAACTCCTAAACCTAACCCTAAATCCTAACCCTAACCGTAACCCTAACCCTAACGCCTCCTAACCGTAACCCCTGATACTAGCCTTAGCTCTTAAACCCTAACCCTAAGCCTACCCCTGTGCCTCTAACCGTAACCCTAACCCTAAACCCTAAACGTAAACGCTAATACTAACATCTAACCCTAACCCTAACCCTAACTCCTAACCCTAACCCTAACCCTAAACCCTGCTAAAGCTAACCCCTAATACTAGCCCTAGCTCTTAAACCATAACCCTAAAACTACCCCTGTGCCCCTAATGGTAACCCTAACCCTAAATGCTAACCTTAATTCCTAAAGCTAACCCTAACTCCTAACTCCTAACCCTAACCCTAACCCTAAACCTAAACCCTGCTAAAGCTAACCCCTAATACTAACCCTAGCTCTTAAACCCTAACCCTAAGACTACCCCTGTGCCCCTAACCGTAACCCTAACCCTAAACCCTAACCGTAAATGCTAACCTTAATTCCTAAAGCTAACCCTAACTCCTAACCCTAACCCTAACCCTAACCCTAACCCTAACCCCTCCTAACCCTAACCCCTAATACTAGCCTTAGCTCTTAAAACCTAACCCTAAGCCTACCACTCTGCCTCTAACCGTAACCCTAACCCTAAACCCTAAACACAAATGCTAACCTTAATTCCTAAAGCTAACCCTAACTCCTAACCCTAACCCTAACCCTAACCCTAACCCCTCTTAACCCTAACCCCTAATACTAGCCTTAGCTCTTAAAAACTAACCCTAAGACTGCCACTGTGCCTCTAACCGTAACCCTAACCCTAAACCCTAAACGTAAACGCTAATACTAACTTCTAACCCTAACCCTAACCCTAACTCCTAACCCTAACCCTAACCCTAACCCTAACTCCTAACCATAACCCTAACCCTAAGCCTAACCCCTGCTAACCCCAACCCCTAATACTAGCCCTAGCTCTTAAACCATACCCCTAAAAATACCCCTGTGACCCTAATGTTAACCCTAACCCTAAACGCTAACCGTAAATGCTAACCTTAATTCCTAAAGCTAACCCTAACTCCTAACCCTAACCCTAACCCTAACCCTAACCCTAACCCCTCCTAACCCTAACCCCTAATACTAGCCTTAGCTCTTAAAAACTAACCCTAAGACTGCCACTGTGCCTCTAACCGTAACCCTAACCCTAAACCCTAAACGTAAACGCTAATACTAACTTCTAACCCTAACCCTAACTCCTAACCCTAACCCTAACCCTAACTCCTAACCCTAACCCTAACCCTAAGCCTAACCCCTGCTAACCCTAACCCCTAATACTAGCCCTAGCTCTTAAACCATACCCCTAAAAATACCCCTGTGACCCTAATGGTAACCCTAACCCTAAACGCTAACCGTAAATGCTAACCTTAATTCCTAAAGCTAACCCTAACTCCTAACCCTAACCCTAACCCTAACCCTAACCCGAACCCGAACCCGAACCCTAAGCCCTCCTAACCCTAACCCCTAATAATAGCCCTAGCTCTAAAACCCTCACCCTAAGCCTACACCTGTGCCCCTAACCGTAACCCTAACCCTAAAACCTAACCATAAACGCTAACCCTAACTCCTAAACCTAACCCTAAATCCTAACCCTAACCGTAACCCTAACCCTAACGCCTCCTAACCGTAACCCCTGATACTAGCCTTAGCTCTTAAACCCTAACCCTAAGCCTACCCCTGTGCCTCTAACCGTAACCCTAACCCTAAACCCTAAACGTAAACGCTAATACTAACATCTAACCCTAACCCTAACCCTAACTCCTAACCCTAAACCTAACCCTAAACCCTGCTAAAGCTAACCCCTAATACTAGCCCTAGCTCTTAAACCATAACCCTAAAACTACCCCTGTGCCCCTAATGGTAACCCTAACCCTAAATGCTAACCTTAATTCCTAAAGCTAACCCTAACTCCTAACTCCTAACCCTAACCCTAACCCTAAACCTAAACCCTGCTAAAGCTAACCCCTAATACTAACCCTAGCTCTTAAACCCTAACCCTAAGACTACCCCTGTGCCCCTAACCGTAACCCTAACCCTAAACCCTAACCGTAAATGCTAACCTTAATTCCTAAAGCTAACCCTAACTCCTAACCCTAACCCTAACCCTAACCCTAACCCTAACCCCTCCTAACCCTAACCCCTAATACTAGCCTTAGCTCTTAAAACCTAACCCTAAGCCTACCACTCTGCCTCTAACCGTAACCCTAACCCTAAACCCTAAACACAAATGCTAACCTTAATTCCTAAAGCTAACCCTAACTCCTAACCCTAACCCTAACCCTAACCCTAACCCCTCTTAACCCTAACCCCTAATACTAGCCTTAGCTCTTAAAAACTAACCCTAAGACTGCCACTGTGCCTCTAACCGTAACCCTAACCCTAAACCCTAAACGTAAACGCTAATACTAACTTCTAACCCTAACCCTAACCCTAACTCCTAACCCTAACCCTAACCCTAACCCTAACTCCTAACCATAACCCTAACCCTAAGCCTAACCCCTGCTAACCCCAACCCCTAATACTAGCCCTAGCTCTTAAACCATACCCCTAAAAATACCCCTGTGACCCTAATGTTAACCCTAACCCTAAACGCTAACCGTAAATGCTAACCTTAATTCCTAAAGCTAACCCTAACTCCTAACCCTAACCCTAACCCTAACCCTAACCCTAACCCTAACCCTAACCCTAACCCCTCCTAACCCTAACCCCTAATACTAGCCTTAGCTCTTAAAAACTAACCCTAAGACTGCCACTGTGCCTCTAACCGTAACCCTAACCCTAAACCCTAAACGTAAACGCTAATACTAACTTCTAACCCTAACCCTAACTCCTAACCCTAACCCTAACCCTAACCCTAACCCTAACTCCTAACCCTAACCCTAACCCTAAGCCTAACCCTAACCCTAACCCCTCCTAACCCTAACCCCTAATACTACCCTTAGCTCTTAAAAACTAACCCTAAGACTGCCACTGTGCCCCTAACCGTAACCCTAACCCTAAAACCTAACCATAAACGCTAACCCTAACTCATAAACCTACCCCTAAATCCTAACCCTAACCCTAACCCTAACCCTAACGCCTCCTAACCGTAACCCCTGATACTAGCCTTAGCTCTTAAACCCTAACCCTAAGCCTACCCCTGTGCCTCTAACCGTAACCCTAACCCTAAACCCTAAACGTAAACGCTAATACTAACATCTAACCCTAACCCTAACCCTAACTCCTAACCCTAACCCTAAGCCTAACCCCTGCTAACCCTAACCCCTAATACTAGCCCTAGCTCTTAAACCATAACCCTAAAACTACCCCTGTGCCCCTAATGGTAACCCTAACCCTAAATGCTAACCTTAATTCCTAAAGCTAACCCTAACTCCTAACCCTAACCCTAACCCTAACCCTAACCCTAACCCTAACCCTAAACCCTGCTAAAGCTAACCCCTAATACTAACCCTAGCTCTTAAACCCTAACCCTAAGACTACTCCTGTGCCCCTAACCGTAACCCTAACCCTAAACCCTAACCGTAAATGCTAACCTTAATTCCTAAAGCTAACCCTAACTCCTAACCCTAACCCTAACCCTAACCCTAACCCTAACCCTAACCCCTCCTAACCCTAACCCCTAATACTAGCCTTAGCTCTTAAAACCTAACCCTAAGCCTACCACTCTGCCTCTAACCGTAACCCTAACCCTAAACCCTAAACACAAATGCTAACCTTAATTCCTAAAGCTAACCCTAACTCCTAACCCTAACCCTAACCCTAACCCTAACCCTAACCCTAACCCCTCCTAACCCTAACCCCTAATACTAGCCTTAGCTCTTAAAAACTAACCCTAAGACTGCCACTGTGCCTCTAACCGTAACCCTAACCCTAAACCCTAAACGTAAACGCTAATACTAACTTCTAACCCTAACCCTAACCCTAACTCCTAACCCTAACCCTAACCCTAAATCCTAACCATAACCCTAACCCTAAGCCTAACCCCTGCTAACCCCAACCCCTAATACTAGCCCTAGCTCTTAAACCATACCCCTAAAAATACCCCTGTGACCCTAATGGTAACCCTAACCCTAAACGCTAACTGTAAATGCTAACCTTAATTCCTAAAGCTAACCCTAACTCCTAACCCTAACCCTAACCCTAACCCTAACCCCTCCTAACCCTAACCCCTAATACTAGCCTTAGCTCTTAAAAACTAACCCTAAGACTGCCACTGTGCCTCTAACCGTAACCCTAACCCTAAACCCTAAACGTAAACGCTAATACTAACTTCTAACCCTAACCCTAACTCCTAACCCTAACCCTAACCCTAACTCCTAACCCTAACCCTAACCCTAACCCGAACCCGAACCCTAAGCCCTCCTAACCCTAACCCCTAATAATAGCCCTAGCTCTAAAACCCTCACCCTAAGCCTACACCTGTGCCCCTAACCGTAACCCTAACCCTAAAACCTAACCATAAACGCTAACCCTAACTCCTAAACCTAACCCTAAATCCTAACCCTAACCGTAACCCTAACCCTAACGCCTCCTAACCGTAACCCCTGATACTAGCCTTAGCTCTTAAACCCTAACCCTAAGCCTACCCCTGTGCCTCTAACCGTAACCCTAACCCTAAACCCTAAACGTAAACGCTAATACTAACATCTAACCCTAACCCTAACCCTAACTCCTAACCCTAACCCTAACCCTAAACCCTGCTAAAGCTAACCCCTAATACTAGCCCTAGCTCTTAAACCATAACCCTAAAACTACCCCTGTGCCCCTAATGGTAACCCTAACCCTAAATGCTAACCTTAATTCCTAAAGCTAACCCTAACTCCTAACTCCTAACCCTAACCCTAACCCTAAACCTAAACCCTGCTAAAGCTAACCCCTAATACTAACCCTAGCTCTTAAACCCTAACCCTAAGACTACCCCTGTGCCCCTAACCGTAACCCTAACCCTAAACCCTAACCGTAAATGCTAACCTTAATTCCTAAAGCTAACCCTAACTCCTAACCCTAACCCTAACCCTAACCCTAACCCTAACCCCTCCTAACCCTAACCCCTAATACTAGCCTTAGCTCTTAAAACCTAACCCTAAGCCTACCACTCTGCCTCTAACCGTAACCCTAACCCTAAACCCTAAACACAAATGCTAACCTTAATTCCTAAAGCTAACCCTAACTCCTAACCCTAACCCTAACCCTAACCCTAACCCTAACCCCTCCTAACCCTAACCCCTAATACTAGCCTTAGCTCTTAAAAACTAACCCTAAGACTGCCACTGTGCCTCTAACCGTAACCCTAACCCTAAACCCTAAACGTAAATGCTAATACTAACTTCTAACCCTAACCCTAACCCTAACTCCTAACCCTAACCCTAAACCTAACCCTAACTCCTAACCATAACCCTAACCCTAAGCCTAACCCCTGCTAACCCCAACCCCTAATACTAGCCCTAGCTCTTAAACCATACCCCTAAAAATACCCCTGTGACCCTAATGGTAACCCTAACCCTAAACGCTAACCGTAAATGCTAACCTTAATTCCTAAAGCTAACCCTAACTCCTAACCCTAACCCTAACCCTAAACCTAACCCTAACCCTAACCCCTCCTAACCCTAACCCCTAATACTAGCCTTAGCTCTTAAAAACTAACCCTAAGACTGCCACTGTGCCTCTAACCGTAACCCTAACCCTAAACCCTAAACGTAAACGCTAATACTAACTTCTAACCCTAACCCTAACCCTAACTCCTAACCCTAACCCTAACACTAACCCTAACCCTAACTCCTAACCCTAACCCTAACCCTAAGACTAACCCTAACCCTAACCCCTCCTAACCCTAACCCCTAATACTACCCTTAGCTCTTAAAAACTAACCCTAAGACTGCCACTGTGCCCCTAACCGTAACCCTAACCCTAAAACCTAACCATAAACGCTAACCCTAACTCATAAACCTACCCCTAAATCCTAACCCTAACCCTAACCCTAACCCTAACCCTAACCCTAACGCCTCCTAACCGTAACCCCTGATACTAGCCTTAGCTCTTAAACCCTAACCCTAAGCCTACCCCTGTGCCTCTAACCGTAACCCTAACCCTAAACCCTAAACGTAAACGCTAAAACTAACATCTAAACCTAACCCTAACCCGAACTCCTAACCCTAACCCTAAGCCTAACCCCTGCTAACCCTAACCCCTAATACTAGCCCTAGCTCTTAAACCATAACCCTAAAACTACCCCTGTGCCCCTAATGGTAACCCTAACCCTAAATGCTAACCTTAATTCCTAAAGCTAACCCTAACCCTAACCCTAACCCTAACCCTAACCCTAAACCCTGCTAAAGCTAACCCCTAATACTAACCCTAGCTCTTAAACCCTAACCCTAAGACTACTCCTGTGCCCCTAACCGTAACCCTAACCCTAAACCCTAAACGTAAACGCTAATACTAACTTCTAACCCTAACCCTAACTCCTAACCCTAACCCTAACCCTAACCCTAAATCCTAACCATAACCCTAACCCTAAGCCTAACCCCTGCTAACCCCAACCCCTAATACTAGCCCTAGCTCTTAAACCATACCCCTAAAAATACCCCTGTGACCCTAATGGTAACCCTAACCCTAAACCCTAAACACAAATGCTAACCTTAATTCCTAAAGCTAACCCTAACTCCTAACCCTAACCCTAACCCTAACCCTAACCCTAACCCTAACCCCTCCTAACCCTAACCCCTAATACTAGCCTTAGCTCTTAAAATCTAACCCTAAGACTGCCACTGTGCCTCTAACCGTAACCCTAACCCTAAACCCTAAACGTAAACGCTAATACTAACTTCTAACCCTAACGCTAACCCTAACTCCTAACCCTAACCCTAACCTTAACACTAACTCCTAACCCTAACCCTAACCCTAAGCCTAACCCCTGCTAACACCAAACCCTAATACTAGCCCTAGCTCTTAAACCATACCCCTAAAAATACCCCTGTGACCCTAATGGTAACCCTAACCCTAAACGCTAACTGTAAATGCTAACCTTAATTCCTAAAGCTAACCCTAACTCCTAACCCTAACCCTAACCCTAACCCTAACCCTAACCCGAACCCGAACCCGAACCCTAAGCCCTCCTATCCCTAACCCCTAATAATAGCCCTAGCTCTAAAACCCTCACCCTAAGCCTACACCTGTGCCCCTAACCGTAACCCTAACCCTAAAACCTAACCATAAACGCTAACCCTAACTCCTAAACCTAACCCTAAATCCTAACCCTAACCGTAACCCTAACCCTAACCCTAACGCCTCCTAACCGTAACCCCTGATACTAGCCTTAGCTCTTAAACCCTAACCCTAAGCCTACCCCTGTGCCTCTAACCGTAACCCTAACCCTAAACCCTAAACGTAAACGCTAATACTAACATCTAACCCTAACCCTAACCCTAACTCCTAACCCTAACCCTAAGCCTAACCCCTGCTAACCCTAACCCCTAATACTAGCCCTAGCTCTTAAACCATAACCCTAAAACTAGCCCTGTGCCCCTAATGGTAACCCTAACCCTAAATGCTAACCTTAATTCCTAAAGCTAACCCTAACTCCTAACCCTAACCCTAAACCTAACCCTAACCCTAACCCTAAACCCTGCTAAAGCTAACCCCTAATACTAACCCTAGCTCTTAAAGGCTAACCCTAAGACTACCCCTGTGCCCCTAACCGTAACCCTAACCCTAAACCCTAACCGTAAATGCTAACCTTAATTCCTAAAGCTAACCCTAACTCCTAACCCTAACCCTAACCCTAACCCTAACCCTAACCCTAACCCTAACCCCTCCTAACCCTAACCCCTAATACTAGCCTTAGCTCTTAAAACCTAACCCTAAGCCTACCACTCTGCCTCTAACCGTAACCCTAACCCTAAACCCTAAACACAAATGCTAACCTTAATTCCTAAAGCTAACCCTAACTCCTAACCCTAACCCTAACCCTAACCCTAACCCTAACCCTAACCCCTCCTAACCCTAACCCCTAATACTAGCCTTAGCTCTTAAAAACTAACCCTAAGACTGCCACTGTGCCTCTAACCGTAACCCTAACCCTAAACCCTAAACGTAAACGCTAATACTAACTTCTAACCCTAACCCTAACCCTAACTCCTAACCCTAACCCTAACCCTAACCCTAACTCCTAACCATAACCCTAACCCTAAGCCTAACCCCTGCTAACCCCAACCCCTAATACTAGCCCTAGCTCTTAAACCATACCCCTAAAAATACCCCTGTGACCCTAATGGTAACCCTAACCCTAAACGCTAACCGTAAATGCTAACCTTAATTCCTAAAGCTAACCCTAACTCCTAACCCTAACCCTAACCCTAACCCTAACCCTAACCCCTCCTAACCCTAACCCCTAATACTAGCCTTAGCTCTTAAAAACTAACCCTAAGACTGCCACTGTGCCTCTAACCGTAACCCTAACCCTAAACCCTAAACGTAAACGCTAATACTAACTTCTAACCCTAACCCTAACTCCTAACCCTAACCCTAACCCTAACTCCTAACCCTAACCCTAACCCTAAGCCTAACCCCTGCTAACCCTAACCCCTAATACTAGCCCTAGCTCTTAAACCATACCCCTAAAAATACCCCTGTGACCCTAATGGTAACCCTAACCCTAAACGCTAACCGTAAATGCTAACCTTAATTCCTAAAGCTAACCCTAACTCCTAACCCTAACCCTAACCCTAACCCTAACCCTAACCCCTCCTAACCCTAACCCCTAATACTACCCTTAGCTCTTAAAAACTAACCCTAAGACTGCCACTGTGCCCCTAACCGTAACCCTAACCCTAAAACCTAACCATAAACGCTAACCCTAACTCATAAACCTACCCCTAAATCCTAACCCTAACCCTAACCCTAACCCTAACGCCTCCTAACCGTAACCCCTGATACTAGCCTTAGCTCTTAAACCCTAACCCTAAGCCTACCCCTGTGCCTCTAACCGTAACCCTAACCCTAAACCCTAAACGTAAACGCTAATACTAACATCTAACCCTAACCCTAACCCTAACTCCTAACCCTAAACCTAACCCTAAACCCTGCTAAAGCTAACCCCTAATACTAGCCCTAGCTCTTAAACCATAACCCTAAAACTACCCCTGTGCCCCTAATGGTAACCCTAACCCTAAATGCTAACCTTAATTCCTAAAGATAACCCTAACTCCTAACTCCTAACCCTAACCCTAACCCTAAACCTAAACCCTGCTAAAGCTAACCCCTAATACTAACCCTAGCTCTTAAACCCTAACCCTAAGACTACCCCTGTGCCCCTAACCGTAACCCTAACCCTAAACCCTAACCGTAAATGCTAACCTTAATTCCTAAAGCTAACCCTAACTCCTAACCCTAACCCTAACCCTAACCCTAACCCTAACCCTAACCCCTCCTAACCCTAACCCCTAATACTAGCCTTAGCTCTTAAAACCTAACCCTAAGCCTACCACTCTGCCTCTAACCGTAACCCTAACCCTAAACCCTAAACACAAATGCTAACCTTAATTCCTAAAGCTAACCCTAACTCCTAACCCTAACCCTAACCCTAACCCTAACCCTAACCCTAACCCCTCCTAACCCTAACCCCTAATACTAGCCTTAGCTCTTAAAAACTAACCCTAAGACTGCCACTGTGCCTCTAACCGTAACCCTAACCCTAAACCCTAAACGTAAACGCTAATACTAACTTCTAACCCTAACCCTAACCCTAACTCCTAACCCTAACCCTAACCCTAACCCTAACTCCTAACCATAACCCTAACCCTAAGCCTAACCCCTGCTAACCCCAACCCCTAATACTAGCCCTAGCTCTTAAACCATACCCCTAAAAATACCCCTGTGACCCTAATGGTAACCCTAACCCTAAACGCTAACCGTAAATGCTAACCTTAATTCCTAAAGCTAACCCTAACTCCTAACCCTAACCCTAACCCTAACCCTAACCCTAACCCCTCCTAACCCTAACCCCTAATACTAGCCTTAGCTCTTAAAAACTAACCCTAAGACTGCCACTGTGCCTCTAACCGTAACCCTAACCCTAAACCCTAAACGTAAACGCTAATACTAACTTCTAACCCTAACCCTAACTCCTAACCCTAACCCTAACCCTAACTCCTAACCCTAACCCTAACCCTAAGCCTAACCCCTGCTAACCCTAACCCCTAATACTAGCCCTAGCTCTTAAACCATACCCCTAAAAATACCCCTGTGACCCTAATGGTAACCCTAACCCTAAACGCTAACCGTAAATGCTAACCTTAATTCCTAAAGCTAACCCTAACTCCTAACCCTAACCCTAACCCTAACCCTAACCCTAACCCCTCCTAACCCTAACCCCTAATACTACCCTTAGCTCTTAAAAACTAACCCTAAGACTGCCACTGTGCCCCTAACCGTAACCCTAACCCTAAAACCTAACCATAAACGCTAACCCTAACTCATAAACCTACCCCTAAATCCTAACCCTAACCCTAACCCTAACCCTAACCCTAACGCCTCCTAACCGTAACCCCTGATACTAGCCTTAGCTCTTAAACCCTAACCCTAAGCCTACCCCTGTGCCTCTAACCGTAACCCTAACCCTAAACCCTAAACGTAAACGCTAATACTAACATCTAACCCTAACCCTAACCCTAACTCCTAACCCTAAACCTAACCCTAAACCCTGCTAAAGCTAACCCCTAATACTAGCCCTAGCTCTTAAACCATAACCCTAAAACTACCCCTGTGCCCCTAATGGTAACCCTAACCCTAAATGCTAACCTTAATTCCTAAAGATAACCCTAACTCCTAACTCCTAACCCTAACCCTAACCCTAAACCTAAACCCTGCTAAAGCTAACCCCTAATACTAACCCTAGCTCTTAAACCCTAACCCTAAGACTACCCCTGTGCCCCTAACCGTAACCCTAACCCTAAACCCTAACCGTAAATGCTAACCTTAATTCCTAAAGCTAACCCTAACTCCTAACCCTAACCCTAACCCTAACCCTAACCCTAACCCTAACCCCTCCTAACCCTAACCCCTAATACTAGCCTTAGCTCTTAAAACCTAACCCTAAGCCTACCACTCTGCCTCTAACCGTAACCCTAACCCTAAACCCTAAACACAAATGCTAACCTTAATTCCTAAAGCTAACCCTAACTCCTAACCCTAACCCTAACCCTAACCCTAACCCCTCCTAACCCTAACCCCTAATACTAGCCTTAGCTCTTAAAAACTAACCCTAAGACTGCCACTGTGCCTCTAACCGTAACCCTAACCCTAAACCCTAAACGTAAACGCTAATACTAACTTCTAACCCTAACCCTAACTCCTAACCCTAACCCTAACCCTAACTCCTAACCCTAACCCTAACCCTAAGCCTAACCCCTGCTAACCCTAACCCCTAATACTAGCCCTAGCTCTTAAACCATACCCCTAAAAATACCCCTGTGACCCTAATGGTAACCCTAACCCTAAACGCTAACCGTAAATGCTAACCTTAATTCCTAAAGCTAACCCTAACTCCTAACCCTAACCCTAACCCTAACCCTAACCCTAACCCCTCCTAACCCTAACCCCTAATACTACCCTTAGCTCTTAAAAACTAACCCTAAGACTGCCACTGTGCCCCTAACCGTAACCCTAACCCTAAAACCTAACCATAAACGCTAACCCTAACTCATAAACCTACCCCTAAATCCTAACCCTAACCCTAACCCTAACCCTAACCCTAACGCCTCCTAACCGTAACCCCTGATACTAGCCTTAGCTCTTAAACCCTAACCCTAAGCCTACCCCTGTGCCTCTAACCGTAACCCTAACCCTAAACCCTAAACGTAAACGCTAATACTAACATCTAACCCTAACCCTAACCCTAACTCCTAACCCTAAACCTAACCCTAAACCCTGCTAAAGCTAACCCCTAATACTAGCCCTAGCTCTTAAACCATAACCCTAAAACTACCCCTGTGCCCCTAATGGTAACCCTAACCCTAAATGCTAACCTTAATTCCTAAAGATAACCCTAACTCCTAACTCCTAACCCTAACCCTAACCCTAAACCTAAACCCTGCTAAAGCTAACCCCTAATACTAACCCTAGCTCTTAAACCCTAACCCTAAGACTACCCCTGTGCCCCTAACCGTAACCCTAACCCTAAACCCTAACCGTAAATGCTAACCTTAATTCCTAAAGCTAACCCTAACTCCTAACCCTAACCCTAACCCTAACCCTAACCCTAACCCTAACCCCTCCTAACCCTAACCCCTAATACTAGCCTTAGCTCTTAAAACCTAACCCTAAGCCTACCACTCTGCCTCTAACCGTAACCCTAACCCTAAACCCTAAACACAAATGCTAACCTTAATTCCTAAAGCTAACCCTAACTCCTAACCCTAACCCTAACCCTAACCCTAACCCCTCCTAACCCTAACCCCTAATACTAGCCTTAGCTCTTAAAAACTAACCCTAAGACTGCCACTGTGCCTCTAACCGTAACCCTAACCCTAAACCCTAAACGTAAACGCTAATACTAACTTCTAACCCTAACCCTAACCCTAACTCCTAACCCTAACCCTAACCCTAACCCTAACTCCTAACCATA
The DNA here is from genome assembly GCF_047716275.1 of Strix uralensis. Taxonomy (NCBI): domain Eukaryota; kingdom Metazoa; phylum Chordata; class Aves; order Strigiformes; family Strigidae; genus Strix; species Strix uralensis. The sequence goes on along the minus strand of NC_133978.1, from coordinate 7,478,962 downwards.
ACCCTAACCCTAACCCTAACCCCTCCTAACCCTAACCCCTAATACTAGCCTTAGCTCTTAAAAACTAACCCTAAGACTGCCACTGTGCCTCTAACCGTAACCCTAACCCTAAACCCTAAACACAAATGCTAACCTTAATTCCTAAAGCTAACCCTAACTCCTAACCCTAACCCTAACCCTAACCCTAACCCCTCCTAACCCTAACCCCTAATACTAGCCTTAGCTCTTAAAAACTAACCCTAAGACTGCCACTGTGCCTCTAACCGTAACCCTAACCCTAAACCCTAAACGTAAATGCTAATACTAACTTCTAACCCTAACCCTAACCCTAACTCCTAACCCTAACCCTAACCCTAAACCTAACTCCTAACCATAACCCTAACCCTAAGCCTAACCCCTGCTAACCCCAACCCCTAATACTAGCCCTAGCTCTTAAACCATACCCCTAAAAATACCCCTGTGACCCTAATGGTAACCCTAACCCTAAACGCTAACCGTAAATGCTAACCTTAATTCCTAAAGCTAACCCTAACTCCTAACCCTAACCCTAACCCTAACCCTAACCCTAACCCCTCCTAACCCTAACCCCTAATACTAGCCTTAGCTCTTAAAAACTAACCCTAAGACTGCCACTGTGCCGCTAACCGTAACCCTAACCCTAAACCCTAAACGTAAACGCTAATACTAACTTCTAACCCTAACCCTAACTCCTAACCCTAACCCTAAGCCTAACTCCTAACCCTAACCCTAACCCTAAGCCTAACCCCTGCTAACCCTAACCCCTAATACTAGCCCTAGCTCTTAAACCATACCCCTAAAAATACCCCTGTGACCCTAATGGTAACCCTAACCCTAAACGCTAACCGTAAATGCTAACCTTAATTCCTAAAGCTAACCCTAACTCCTAACCCTAACCCTAACCCTAACCCTAACCCTAACCCTAACCCTAACCCTAACCCCTCCTAACCCTAACCCCTAATACTACCCTTAGCTCTTAAAAACTAACCCTAAGACTGCCACTGTGCCCCTAACCGTAACCCTAACCCTAAAACCTAACCATAAACGCTAACCCTAACTCATAAACCTACCCCTAAATCCTAACCCTAACCCTAACCCTAACCGTAACCCTAACGCCTCCTAACCGTAACCCCTGATACTAGCCTTAGCTCTTAAACCCTAACCCTAAGCCTACCCCTGTGCCTCTAACCGTAACCCTAACCCTAAACCCTAAACGTAAACGCTAATACTAACATCTAACCCTAACCCTAACCCTAACTCCTAACCCTAAACCTAACCCTAAACCCTGCTAAAGCTAACCCCTAATACTAGCCCTAGCTCTTAAACCATAACCCTAAAACTACCCCTGTGCCCCTAATGGTAACCCTAACCCTAAATGCTAACCTTAATTCCTAAAGCTAACCCTAACTCCTAACTCCTAACCCTAACCCTAACCCTAAACCTAAACCCTGCTAAAGCTAACCCCTAATACTAACCCTAGCTCTTAAACCCTAACCCTAAGACTACCCCTGTGCCCCTAACCGTAACCCTAACCCTAAACCCTAACCGTAAATGCTAACCTTAATTCCTAAAGCTAACCCTAACTCCTAACCCTAACCCTAACCCTAACCCTAACCCTAACCCTAACCCCTCCTAACCCTAACCCCTAATACTAGCCTTAGCTCTTAAAACCTAACCCTAAGCCTACCACTCTGCCTCTAACCGTAACCCTAACCCTAAACCCTAAACACAAATGCTAACCTTAATTCCTAAAGCTAACCCTAACTCCTAACCCTAACCCTAACCCTAACCCTAACCCCTCCTAACCCTAACCCCTAATACTAGCCTTAGCTCTTAAAAACTAACCCTAAGACTGCCACTGTGCCTCTAACCGTAACCCTAACCCTAAACCCTAAACGTAAACGCTAATACTAACTTCTAAACCTAACCCTAACCCTAACTCCTAACCCTAACCCTAACCCTAACCCTAACTCCTAACCATAACCCTAACCCTAACCCTAACCCCTCCTAACCCTAACCCCTAATACTAGCCTTAGCTCTTAAAAACTAACCCTAAGACTGCCACTGTGCCTCTAACCGTAACCCTAACCCTAAACCCTAAACGTAAACGCTAATACTAACTTCTAACCCTAACCCTAACTCCTAACCCTAACCCTAACCCTAACTCCTAACCCTAACCCTAACCCTAAGCCTAACCCCTGCTAACCCTAACCCCTAATACTAGCCCTAGCTCTTAAACCATACCCCTAAAAATACCCCTGTGACCCTAATGGTAACCCTAACCCTAAACGCTAACCGTAAATGCTAACCTTAATTCCTAAAGCTAACCCTAACTCCTAACCCTAACCCTAACCCTAACCCTAACCCGAACCCGAACCCTAAGCCCTCCTAACCCTAACCCCTAATAATAGCCCTAGCTCTAAAACCCTCACCCTAAGCCTACACCTGTGCCCCTAACCGTAACCCTAACCCTAAAACCTAACCATAAACGCTAACCCTAACTCCTAAACCTAACCCTAAATCCTAACCCTAACCGTAACCCTAACCCTAACGCCTCCTAACCGTAACCCCTGATACTAGCCTTAGCTCTTAAACCCTAACCCTAAGCCTACCCCTGTGCCTCTAACCGTAACCCTAACCCTAAACCCTAAACGTAAACGCTAATACTAACATCTAACCCTAACCCTAACCCTAACTCCTAACCCTAACCCTAAGCCTAACCCCTGCTAACCCTAACCCCTAATACTAGCCCTAGCTCTTAAACCATAACCCTAAAACTACCCCTGTGCCCCTAACGGTAACCCTAACCCTAAATGCTAACCTTAATTCCTAAAGCTAACCCTAACTCCTAACTCCTAACCCTAACCCTAACCCTAAACCTAAACCCTGCTAAAGCTAACCCCTAATACTAACCCTAGCTCTTAAACCCTAACCCTAAGACTACCCCTGTGCCCCTAACCGTAACCCTAACCCTAAACCCTAACCGTAAATGCTAACCTTAATTCCTAAAGCTAACCCTAACTCCTAACCCTAACCCTAACCCTAACCCTAACCCTAACCCTAACCCCTCCTAACCCTAACCCCTAATACTAGCCTTAGCTCTTAAAACCTAACCCTAAGCCTACCACTCTGCCTCTAACCGTAACCCTAACCCTAAACCCTAAACACAAATGCTAACCTTAATTCCTAAAGCTAACCCTAACTCCTAACCCTAACCCTAACCCTAACCCTAACCCCTCCTAACCCTAACCCCTAATACTAGCCTTAGCTCTTAAAAACTAACCCTAAGACTGCCACTGTGCCTCTAACCGTAACCCTAACCCTAAACCCTAAACGTAAACGCTAATACTAACTTCTAACCCTAACCCTAACCCTAACTCCTAACCCTAACCCTAACCCTAACCCTAACTCCTAACCATAACCCTAACCCTAAGCCTAACCCCTGCTAACCCCAACCCCTAATACTAGCCCTAGCTCTTAAACCATACCCCTAAAAATACCCCTGTGACCCTAATGGTAACCCTAACCCTAAACGCTAACCGTAAATGCTAACCTTAATTCCTAAAGCTAACCCTAACTCCTAACCCTAACCCTAACCCTAACCCTAACCCTAACCCTAACCCCTCCTAACCCTAACCCCTAATACTAGCCTTAGCTCTTAAAAACTAACCCTAAGACTGCCACTGTGCCTCTAACCGTAACCCTAACCCTAAACCCTAAACGTAAACGCTAATACTAACTTCTAACCCTAACCCTAACCCTAACTCCTAACCCTAACCCTAACCCTAACCCTAACCCTAACCCTAACTCCTAACCCTAACCCTAACCCTAACCCTAACTCCTAACCATAACCCTAACCCTAAGCCTAACCCCTGCTAACCCCAACCCCTAATACTAGCCCTAGCTCTTAAACCATACCCCTAAAAATACCCCTGTGACCCTAATGGTAACCCTAACCCTAAACGCTAACCGTAAATGCTAACCTTAATTCCTAAAGCTAACCCTAACTCCTAACCCTAACCCTAACCCTAACCCTAACCCTAACCCTAACCCTAACCCTAACCCCTCCTAACCCTAACCCCTAATACTACCCTTAGCTCTTAAATACTAACCCTAAGACTGCCACTGTGCCCCTAACCGTAACCCTAACCCTAAAACCTAACCATAAACGCTAACCCTAACTCATAAACCTACCCCTAAATCCTAACCCTAACCCTAACCCTAACCCTAACCCTAACGCCTCCTAACCGTAACCCCTGATACTAGCCTTAGCTCTTAAACCCTAACCCTAAGCCTACCCCTGTGCCTCTAACCGTAACCCTAACCCTAAACCCTAAACGTAAACGCTAATACTAACATCTAACCCTAACCCTAACCCTAACTCCTAACCCTAACCCTAAGCCTAACCCCTGCTAACCCTAACCCCTAATACTAGCCCTAGCTCTTAAACCATAACCCTAAAACTACCCCTGTGCCCCTAATGGTAACCCTAACCCTAAATGCTAACCTTAATTCCTAAAGCTAACCCTAACTCCTAACCCTAACCCTAACCCTAACCCTAAACCCTGCTAAAGCTAACCCCTAATACTAACCCTAGCTCTTAAACCCTAACCCTAAGACTACTCCTGTGCCCCTAACCGTAACCCTAACCCTAAACCCTAACCGTAAATGCTAACCTTAATTCCTAAAGCTAACCCTAACTCCTAACCCTAACCCTAACCCTAACCCTAACCCTAACCCCTCCTAACCCTAACCCCTAATACTAGCCTTAGCTCTTAAAACCTAACCCTAAGCCTACCACTCTGCCTCTAACCGTAACCCTAACCCTAAACCCTAAACACAAATGCTAACCTTAATTCCTAAAGCTAACCCTAACTCCTAACCCTAACCCTAACCCTAACCCTAACCCTAACCCTAACCCCTCCTAACCCTAACCCCTAATACTAACCTTAGCTCTTAAAAACTAACCCTAAGACTGCCACTGTGCCTCTAACCGTAACCCTAACCCTAAACCCTAAACGTAAACGCTAATACTAACTTCTAACCCTAACCCTAACCCTAACTCCTAACCCTAACCCTAACCCTAACCCTAAATCCTAACCATAACCCTAACCCTAAGCCTAACCCCTGCTAACCCCAACCCCTAATACTAGCCCTAGCTCTTAAACCATACCCCTAAAAATACCCCTGTGACCCTAATGGTAACCCTAACCCTAAACGCTAACCGTAAATGCTAACCTTAATTCCTAAAGCTAACCCTAACTCCTAACCCTAACCCTAACCCTAACCCTAACCCTAACCCCTCCTAACCCTAACCCCTAATACTAGCCTTAGCTCTTAAAAACTAACCCTAAGACTGCCACTGTGCCTCTAACCGTAACCCTAACCCTAAACCCTAAACGTAAACGCTAATACTAACTTCTAACCCTAACCCTAACCCTAACTCCTAACCCTAACCCTAACCCTAACCCTAACTCCTAACCATAACCCTAACCCTAAGCCTAACCCCTGCTAACCCCAACCCCTAATACTAGCCCTAGCTCTTAAACCATACCCCTAAAAATACCCCTGTGACCCTAATGTTAACCCTAACCCTAAACGCTAACCGTAAATGCTAACCTTAATTCCTAAAGCTAACCCTAACTCCTAACCCTAACCCTAACCCTAACCCTAACCCTAACCCTAACCCCTCCTAACCCTAACCCCTAATACTAGCCTTAGCTCTTAAAAACTAACCCTAAGACTGCCACTGTGCCTCTAACCGTAACCCTAACCCTAAACCCTAAACGTAAACGCTAATACTAACTTCTAACCCTAACCCTAACCCTAACTCCTAACCCTAACCCTAACCCTAACCCTAACCCTAACTCCTAACCCTAACCCTAACCCTAAGCCTAACCCTAACCCTAACCCCTCCTAACCCTAACCCCTAATACTACCCTTAGCTCTTAAAAACTAACCCTAAGACTGCCACTGTGCCCCTAACCGTAACCCTAACCCTAAAACCTAACCATAAACGCTAACCCTAACTCATAAACCTACCCCTAAATCCTAACCCTAACCCTAACCCTAACCCTAACGCCTCCTAACCGTAACCCCTGATACTAGCCTTAGCTCTTAAACCCTAACCCTAAGCCTACCCCTGTGCCTCTAACCGTAACCCTAACCCTAAACCCTAAACGTAAACACTAATACTAACATCTAACCCTAACCCTAACCCTAACTCCTAACCCTAACCCTAAGCCTAACCCCTGCTAACCCTAACCCCTAATACTAGCCCTAGCTCTTAAACCATAACCCTAAAACTACCCCTGTGCCCCTAATGGTAACCCTAACCCTAAATGCTAACCTTAATTCCTAAAGCTAACCCTAACTCCTAACCCTAACCCTAACCCTAACCCTAACCCTAACCCTAACCCTAACCCTCACCCTAAACCCTGCTAAAGCTAACCCCTAATACAAACCCTAGCTCTTAAACCCTAACCCTAAGACTACTCCTGTGCCCCTAACCGTAACCCTAACCCTAAACCCTAACCGTAAATGCTAACCTTAATTCCTAAACCTAACCCTAACTCCTAACCCTAACCCTAACCCTAACCCTAACCCTAACCCCTCCTAACCCTAACCCCTAATACTAGCCTTAGCTCTTAAAACCTAACCCTAAGCCTACCACTCTGCCTCTAACCGTAACCCTAACCCTAAACCCTAAACACAAATGCTAACCTTAATTCCTAAAGCTAACCCTAACTCCTAAATCCTAACCCTAACCCTAACCCTAACCCTAACCCTAACCCTAACCCCTCCTAACCCTAACCCCTAATACTAGCCTTAGCTCTTAAAAACTAACCCTAAGACTGCCACTGTGCCTCTAACCGTAACCCTAACCCTAAACCCTAAACGTAAACGCTAATACTAACTTCTAACCCTAACCCTAACCCTAACTCCTAACCCTAACCCTAACCCTAACCCTAACTCCTAACCCTAACCCTAACCCTAAGCCTAACCCCTGCTAACCCTAACCCCTAATACTAGCCCTAGCTCTTAAACCATACCCCTAAAAATACCCCTGTGACCCTAATGGTAACCCTAACCCTAAACGCTAACCGTAAATGCTAACCTTAATTCCTAAAGCTAACCCTAACTCCTAACCCTAACCCTAACCCTAACCCTAACCCGAACCCGAACCCTAAGCCCTCCTAACCCTAACCCCTAATAATAGCCCTAGCTCTAAAACCCTCACCCTAAGCCTACACCTGTGCCCCTAACCGTAACCCTAACCCTAAAACCTAACCATAAACGCTAACCCTAACTCCTAAACCTAACCCTAAATCCTAACCCTAACCGTAACCCTAACCCTAACCCTAACGCCTCCTAACCGTAACCCCTGATACTAGCCTTAGCTCTTAAACCCTAACCCTAAGCCTACCCCTGTGCCTCTAACCGTAACCCTAACCCTAAACCCTAAACGTAAACGCTAATACTAACATCTAACCCTAACCCTAACCCTAACTCCTAACCCTAACCCTAACCCTAAACCCTGCTAAAGCTAACCCCTAATACTAGCCCTAGCTCTTAAACCATAACCCTAAAACTACCCCTGTGCCCCTAATGGTAACCCTAACCCTAAATGCTAACCTTAATTCCTAAAGCTAACCCTAACTCCTAACTCCTAACCCTAACCCTAACCCTAAACCCTGCTAAAGCTAACCCCTAATACTAACCCTAGCTCTTAAACCCTAACCCTAAGACTACCCCTGTGCCCCTAACCGTAACCCTAACCCTAAACCCTAACCGTAAATGCTAACCTTAATTCCTAAAGCTAACCCTAACTCCTAACCCTAACCCTAACCCTAACCCTAACCCCTCCTAACCCTAACCCCTAATACTAGCCTTAGCTCTTAAAACCTAACCCTAAGCCTACCACTCTGCCTCTAACCGTAACCCTAACCCTAAACCCTAAACACAAATGCTAACCTTAATTCCTAAAGCTAACCCTAACTCCTAACCCTAACCCTAACCCTAACCCTAACCCCTCCTAACCCTAACCCCTAATACTAGCCTTAGCTCTTAAAAACTAACCCTAAGACTGCCACTGTGCCTCTAACCGTAACCCTAACCCTAAACCCTAAACGTAAACGCTAATACTAACTTCTAACCCTAACCCTAACCCTAACTCCTAACCCTAACCCTAACCCTAACCCTAACTCCTAACCATAACCCTAACCCTAACCCTAACCCCTCCTAACCCTAACCCCTAATACTAGCCTTAGCTCTTAAAAACTTACCCTAAGACTGCCACTGTGCCTCTAACCGTAACCCTAACCCTAAACCCTAAACGTAAACGCTAATACTAACTTCTAACCCTAACCCTAACTCCTAACCCTAACCCTAACCCTAACTCCTAACCCTAACCCTAACCCTAAGCCTAACCCCTGCTAACCCTAACCCCTAATACTAGCCCTAGCTCTTAAACCATACCCCTAAAAATACCCCTGTGACCCTAATGGTAACCCTAACCCTAAACGCTAACCGTAAATGCTAACCTTAATTCCTAAAGCTAACCCTAACTCCTAACCCTAACCCTAACCCTAACCCTAACCCGAACCCGAACCCTAAGCCCTCCTAACCCTAACCCCTAATAATAGCCCTAGCTCTAAAACCCTCACCCTAAGCCTACACCTGTGCCCCTAACCGTAACCCTAACCCTAAAACCTAACCATAAACGCTAACCCTAACTCCTAAACCTAACCCTAAATCCTAACCCTAACCGTAACCCTAACCCTAACGCCTCCTAACCGTAACCCCTGATACTAGCCTTAGCTCTTAAACCCTAACCCTAAGCCTACCCCTGTGCCTCTAACCGTAACCCTAACCCTAAACCCTAAACGTAAACGCTAATACTAACATCTAACCCTAACCCTAACCCTAACTCCTAACCCTAACCCTAACCCTAAACCCTGCTAAAGATAACCCCTAATACTAGCCCTAGCTCTTAAACCATAACCCTAAAACTACCCCTGTGCCCCTAATGGTAACCCTAACCCTAAATGCTAACCTTAATTCCTAAAGCTAACCCTAACTCCTAACTCCTAACCCTAACCCTAACCCTAAACCTAAACCCTGCTAAAGCTAACCCCTAATACTAACCCTAGCTCTTAAACCCTAACCCTAAGACTACCCCTGTGCCCCTAACCGTAACCCTAACCCTAAACCCTAACCGTAAATGCTAACCTTAATTCCTAAAGCTAACCCTAACTCCTAACCCTAACCCTAACCCTAACCCTAACCCTAACCCTAAACCCTCCTAACCCTAACCCCTAATACTAGCCTTAGCTCTTAAAACCTAACCCTAAGCCTACCACTCTGCCTCTAACCGTAACCCTAACCCTAAACCCTAAACACAAATGCTAACCTTAATTCCTAAAGCTAACCCTAACTCCTAACCCTAACCCTAACCCTAACCCCTCCTAACCCTAACCCCTAATACTAGCCTTAGCTCTTAAAAACTAACCCTAAGACTGCCACTGTGCCTCTAACCGTAACCCTAACCCTAAACCCTAAACGTAAACGCTAATACTAACTTCTAACCCTAACCGTAACCCTAACTCCTAACCCTAACCCTAACCCTAACTCCTAACCATAACCCTAACCCTAAGCCTAACCCCTGCTAACCCCAACCCCTAATACTAGCCCTAGCTCTTAAACCATACCCCTAAAAATACCCCTGTGACCCTAATGTTAACCCTAACCCTAAACGCTAACCGTAAATGCTAACCTTAATTCCTAAAGCTAACCCTAACTCCTAACCCTAACCCTAACCCTAACCCTAACCCTAACCCTAACCCCTCCTAACCCTAACCCCTAATACTAGCCTTAGCTCTTAAAAACTAACCCTAAGACTGCCACTGTGCCTCTAACCGTAACCCTAACCCTAAACCCTAAACGTAAACGCTAATACTAACTTCTAACCCTAACCCTAACTCCTAACCCTAACCCTAACCCTAACCCTAACCCTAACTCCTAACCCTAACCCTAACCCTAAGCCTAACCCTAACCCTAACCCCTCCTAACCCTAACCCCTAATACTACCCTTAGCTCTTAAAAACTAACCCTAAGACTGCCACTGTGCCCCTAACCGTAACCCTAACCCTAAAACCTAACCATAAACGCTAACCCTAACTCATAAACCTACCCCTAAATCCTAACCCTAACCCTAACCCTAACCCTAACCCTAACGCCTCCTAACCGTAACCCCTGATACTAGCCTTAGCTCTTAAACCCTAACCCTAAGCCTACCCCTGTGCCTCTAACCGTAACCCTAACCCTAAACCCTAAACGTAAACGCTAATACTAACATCTAACCCTAACCCTAACCCTAACTCCTAACCCTAACCCTAAGCCTAACCCCTGCTAACCCTAACCCCTAATACTAGCCCTAGCTCTTAAACCATAACCCTAAAACTACCCCTGTGCCCCTAATGGTAACCCTAACCCTAAATGCTAACCTTAATTCCTAAAGCTAACCCTAACTCCTAACCCTAACCCTAACCCTAACCCTAACCCTAACCCTAACCCTAACCCTAACCCTAAACCCTGCTAAAGCTAACCCCTAATACTAACCCTAGCTCTTAAACCCTAACCCTAAGACTACTCCTGTGCCCCTAACCGTAACCCTAACCCTAAACCCTAACCGTAAATGCTAACCTTAATTCCTAAAGCTAACCCTAACTCCTAACCCTAACCCTAACCCTAACCCTAACCCTAACCCTAACCCCTCCTAACCCTAACCCCTAATACTAGCCTTAGCTCTTAAAACCTAACCCTAAGCCTACCACTCTGCCTCTAACCGTAACCCTAACCCTAAACCCTAAACACAAATGCTAACCTTAATTCCTAAAGCTAACCCTAACTCCTAACCCTAACCCTAACCCTAACCCTAACCCTAACCCTAACCCCTCCTAACCCTAACCCCTAATACTAGCCTTAGCTCTTAAAAACTAACCCTAAGACTGCCACTGTGCCTCTAACCGTAACCCTAACCCTAAACCCTAAACGTAAACGCTAATACTAACTTCTAACCCTAACCCTAACCCTAACCCTAACCCTAACCCTAACCCGAACCCGAACCCGAACCCGAACCCTAAGCCCTTCTATCCCTAACCCCTAATAATAGCCCTAGCTCTAAAACCCTCACCCTAAGTCTACACCTGTGCCCCTAACCGTAACCCTAACCCTAAAACCTAACCATAAACGCTAACCCTAACTCCTAAACCTACCCCTAAATCCTAACCCTAACCGTAACCCTAACCCTAACCCTAACGCCTCCTAACCGTAACCCCTGATACTAGCCTTAGCTCTTAAACCCTAACCCTAAGCCTACCCCTGTGCCTCTAACCGTAACCCTAACCCTAAACCCTAAACGTAAACGCTAATACTAACATCTAACCCTAACCCTAACCCTAACTCCTAACCCTAACCCTAAGCCTAACCCCTGCTAACCCTAACCCCTAATACTAGCCCTAGCTCTTAAACCATAACCCTAAAACTACCCCTGTGCCCCTAATGGTAACCCTAACCCTAAATGCTAACCTTAATTCCTAAAGCTAACCCTAACTCCTAACCCTAACCCTAACCCTAACCCTAACCCTAACTCCTAACCATAACCCTAACCCTAAGCCTAACCCCTGCTAACCCCAACCCCTAATACTAGCCCTAGCTCTTAAACCATACCCCTAAAAATACCCCTGTGACCCTAATGGTAACCCTAACCCTAAACGCTAACCGTAAATGCTAACCTTAATTCCTAAAGCTAACCCTAACTCCTAACCCTAACCCTAACCCTAACCCTAACCCTAACCCCTCCTAACCCTAACCCCTAATACTAGCCTTAGCTCTTAAAAACTAACCCTAAGACTGCCACTGTGCCTCTAACCGTAACCCTAACCCTAAACCCTAAACGTAAACGCTAATACTAACTTCTAACCCTAACCCTAACCCTAACTCCTAACCCTAACCCTAACCCTAATCCTAACTCCTAACCCTAACCCTAACCCTAAGCCTAACCCCTGCTAACCCCAACCCCTAATACTAGCCCTAGCTCTTAAACCATACCCCTAAAAATACCCCTGTGACCCTAATGGTAACCCTAACCCTAAACGCTAAACGTAAATGCTAACCTTAATTCCTAAAGCTAACCCTAACTCCTAACCCTAACCCTAACCCTAACCCTAACCCTAACCCCTCCTAACCCTAACCCCTAATACTAGCCTTAGCTCTTAAAAACTAACCCTAAGACTGCCACTGTGCCTCTAACCGTAACCCTAACCCTAAACCCTAAACGCAAATGCTAACCTTAATTCCTAAAGCTAACCCTAACTCCTAACCCTAACCCTAACCCTAACCCTAACCCTAACCCGAACCCGAACCCGAACCCTAAGCCCTCCTAACCCTAACCCCTAATAATAGCCCTAGCTCTAAAACCCTCACCCTAAGCCTACACCTGTGCCCCTAACCGTAACCCTAACCCTAAAACCTAACCATAAACGCTAACCCTAACTCCTAAACCTAACCCTAAATCCTAACCCTAACCGTAACCCTAACCCTAACCCTAACGCCTCCTAACCGTAACCCCTGATACTAGCCTTAGCTCTTAAACCCTAACCCTAAGCCTACCCCTGTGCCTCTAACCGTAACCCTAACCCTAAACCCTAAACGTAAACGCTAATACTAACATCTAACCCTAACCCTAACCCTAACTCCTAACCCTAACCCTAAGCCTAACCCCTGCTAACCCTAACCCCTAATACTAGCCCTATCTCTTAAACCATAACACTAAAACTACCCCTGTGCCCCTAATGGTAACCCTAACCGTAAATGCTAACCTTAATTCCTAAAGCTAACCCTAACTCCTAACCCTAACCCTAACCCTAACCCTAACCCTAACCCTAACCCTAACCCTAAACCCTGCTAAAGCTAACCCCTAATACTAACCCTAGCTCTTAAACCCTAACCCTAAGACTACCCCTGTGCCCCTAACCGTAACCCTAACCCTAAACCCTAACCGTAAATGCTAACCTTAATTCCTAAAGCTAACCCTAACTCCTAACCCTAACCCTAACCCTAACCCTAACCCCTCCTAACCCTAACCCCTAATACTAGCCTTAGCTCTTAAAAACTAACCCTAAGACTGCCACTGTGCCTCTAACCGTAACCCTAACCCTAAACCCTAAACGTAAACGCTAATACTAACTTCTAACCCTAACCCTAACCCTAACTCCTAACCCTAACCCTAACCCTAACCCTAACTCCTAACCATAACCCTAACCCTAAGCCTAACCCCTGCTAACCCCAACCCCTAATACTAGCCCTAGCTCTTAAACCATACCCCTAAAAATACCCCTGTGACCCTAATGGTAACCCTAACCCTAAACGCTAACCGTAAATGCTAACCTTAATTCCTAAAGCTAACCCTAACTCCTAACCCTAACCCTAACCCTAACCCGAACCCTAACCCCTCCTAACCCTAACCCCTAATACTAGCCTTAGCTCTTAAAAACTAACCCTAAGACTGCCACTGTGCCCCTAACCGTAACCCTAACCCTAAAACCTAACCATAAACGCTAACCCTAACTCCTAAACCTAACCCTAAATCCTAACCCTAACCTAACCCTAACCCTAACCCTAACGCCTCCTAACCGTAACCCCTGATACTAGCCTTAGCTCTTAAACCCTAACACTAAGCCTACCCCTGTGCCTCTAACCGTAACCCTAACCCTAAACCCTAAATGTAAACGCTAATACTAACATCTAACCCTAACCCTAACCCTAACTCCTAACCCTAACCCTAAGCCTAACCCCTGCTAACCCTAACCCCTAATACTAGCCCTAGCTCTTAAGCCATAACCCTAAAACTACCCCTGTGCCCCTAATGTTAACCCTAACCCTAAATGCTAACCTTAATTCCTAAAGCTAACCCTAACTCCTAACCCTAACCCTAACCCTAACCCTAAACCCTGCTAAAGCTAACCCCTAATACTAACCCTAGCTCTTAAACGATAACCCTAAGACTACCCCTGTGCCCCTAACCGTAACCCTAACCCTAAACCCTAACCGTAAATGCTAACCTTAATTCCTAAAGCTAACCCTAACTCCTAACCCTAACCCTAACCCTAACCCTAACCCTAAGCCTAACGCCTCCTAACCGTAACCCCTGATACTAGCCTTAGCTCTTAAAAACTAACCCTAAGCCTACCACTGTGCCTCTAACCGTAACCCTAACCCTAAACCCTAAACGTAAACGCTAATACTAACTTCTAACCCTAACCCTAACCCTAACTCCTAACCCTAACCCTAACCCTAACCCTAACTCCTAACCATAACCCTAACCCTAAGCCTAATCCCTGCTAACCCCAACCCCTAATACTAGCCCTAGCTCTTAAACCATACCCCTAAAAATACCCCTGTGACCCTAATGGTAACCCTAACCCTAAACGCTAACCGTAAATGCTAACCTTAATTCATAAAGCTAACCCTAACTCCTAACCCTAACCCTAACCCTAACCCTAACCCTAACCCTAACCCCTCCTAACCCTAACCCCTAATACTAGCCTTAGCTCTTAAAAACTAACCCTAAGACTGCCACTGTGCCTCTAACCGTAACCCTAACCCTAAACCCTAAACGTAAACGCTAATACTAACTTCTAACCCTAACCCTAACCCTAACTCCTAACCCTAACCCTAACCCTAATCCTAACTCCTAACCCTAACCCTAACCCTAAGCCTAACCCCTGCTAACCCTAACCCCTAATACTAGCCCTAGCTCTTAAACCATACCCCTAAAAATACCCCTGTGACACTAATGGTAACCCTAACCCTAAACGCTAACCGTAAATGCTAACCTTAATTCCTAAAGCTAACCCTAACTCCTAACCCTAACCCTAACCCTAACCCTAACCCTAACCCCTCCTAACCCTAACCCCTAATACTAGCCTTAGCTCTTAAAAACTAACCCTAAGACTGCCACTGTGCCCCTAACCGTAACCCTAACCCTAAACCCTAACCGTAAATGCTAACCTTAATTCCTAAAGCTAACCCTAACTCCTAACCCTAACCCTAACCCAAACCCTAACCCTAACCCTAAACCCTGCTAAAGCTAACCCCTAATACTAACCCTAGCTCTTAAACCCTAACCCTAAGACTACCCCTGTGCCCCTAACCGTAACCCTAACCCTAAACCCTAACCGTAAATGCTAACCTTAATTCCTAAAGCTAACCCTAACTCCTAACCCTAACCCTAACCCTAACCCCTCCTAACCCTAACCCCTAATACTAGCCTTAGCTCTTAAAAACTAACCCTAAGCCTACCACTGTGCCTCTAACCGTAACCCTAACCCTAAATCCTAAACGTAAACGCTAATACTAACTTCTAACCCTAACCCTAACCCTAACTCCTAACCCTAACCCTAACCCTAACCCTAACTCCTAACCATAACCCTAACCCTAAGCCTAACCCCTGCTAAAACCAACCCCTAATACTAGCCCTAGCTCTTAAACCATACCCCTAAAAATACCCCTGTGACCCTAATGGTAACCCTAACCCTAAACGCTAACCGTAAATGCTAACCTTAATTCCTAAAGCTAACCCTAACTCCTAACCCTAACCCTAACCCTAACCCTAACCCGAACCCGAACCCGAACCCTAATCCCTCCTAACCCTAACCCCTAATAATAGCCCTAGCTCTAAAACCCTCACCCTAAGCCTACACCTGTGCCCCTAACCGTAACCCTAACCCTAAAACCTAACCATAAACGCTAACCCTAACTCCTAAACCTAACCCTAAATCCTAACCCTAACCGTAACCCTAACCCTAACCCTAACGCCTCCTAACCGTAACCCCTGATACTAGCCTTAGCTCTTAAACCCTAACCCTAAGCCTACCCCTGTGCCTCTAACCGTAACCCTAACCCTAAACCCTAAACGTAAACGCTAATACTAACATCTAACCCTAACCCTAACCCTAACTCCTAACCCTAACCCTAAGCCTAACCCCTGCTAACCCTAACCCCTAATACTAGCCCTAGCTCTTAAAGCATAACCCTAAAACTACCCCTGTGCCCCTAATGGTAACCCTAACCCTAAATGCTAACCTTAATTCCTAAAGCTAACCCTAACTCCTAACCCTAACCCTAACCCTAACCCTAACCCTAACCCTAACACTAAACCCTGCTAAAGCTAACCCCTAATACTAACCCTAGCTCTTAAACCCTAACCCTAAGACTACCCCTGTGCCCCTAACCGTAACCCTAACCCTAAACCCTAACCGTAAATGCTAACCTTAATTCCTAAAGCTAACCCTAACTCCTAACCCTAACCCTAACCCTAACCCTAACCCTAACCCTAACCCCTCCTAACCCTAACCCCTAATACTAGCCTTAGCTCTTAAAACCTAACCCTAAGCCTACCACTCTGCCTCTAACCGTAACCCTAACCCTAAACCCTAAACACAAATGCTAACCTTAATTCCTAAAGCTAACCCTAACTCCTAAACCTAACCCTAACCCCTCCTAACCCTAACCCCTAATACTAGCCTTAGCTCTTAAAAACTAACCCTAAGACTGCCACTGTGCCTCTAACCGTAACCCTAACCCTAAACCCTAAACGTAAACGCTAATACTAACTTCTAACCCTAACCCTAACCCTAACTCCTAACCCTAACCCTAACCCTAACCCTAACTCCTAACCCTAACCCTAACCCTAAGCCTAACCCCTGCTAACCCTAACCCCTAATACTAGCCCTAGCTCTTAAACCATACCCCTAAAAATACCCCTGTGACACTAATGGTAACCCTAACCCTAAACGCTAACCGTAAATGCTAACCTTAATTCCTAAAGCTAACCCTAACTCCTAACCCTAACCCTAACCCTAACCCCTCCTAACCCTAACCCCTAATACTAGCCTTAGCTCTTAAAAACTAACCCTAAGACTGCCACTGTGCCCCTAACCGTAACCCTAACCCTAAAACCTAACCATAAATGCTAACCCTAATGCCTAAACCTAACCCTAAATCCTAACCCTAACCCTAACCCTAACCCTAACACTAACGCCTCCTAACCGTAACCCCTGATACTAGCCTTAACTCTTAAACCATAACCCTAAGCCTACCGCTGTGCCTCTAACCGTAACCCTAACCGTAAACCCTAAATGTAAACGCTAATACTAACATCTAACCCTAACCCTAACCCTAACTCCTAACCCTAACCCTAAGCCTAACCCCTGCTAACCCTAACCCCTAATACTAGCCCTAGCTCTTAAACCATAACCCTAAAACTACCCCTGTGCCCCTAATGGTAACCCTAACCCTAAATGCTAACCTTAATTCCTAAAGCTAACCCTAACTCCTAACCCTAACCCTAACCCTAACCCTAACCCTAACCCTAACCCTAAACCCTGCTAAAGCTAACCCCTAATACTAACCCTAGCTCTTAAACCCTAACCCTAAGACTACCCCTGTGCCCCTAACCGTAACCCTAACCCTAAACCCTAACCGTAAATGCTAACCTTAATTCCTAAAGCTAACCCTAACTCCTAACCCTAACCCTAACCCTAACCCCTCCTAACCCTAACCCCTAATACTAGCCTTAGCTCTTAAAACCTAACCCTAAGCCTACCACTGTGCCTCTAACCGTAACCCTAACCCTAAACCCTAAACGTAAACGCTAATACTAACTTCTAACCCTAACCCTAACCCTAACTCCTAACCCTAACCCTAACCCTAACCCTAACTCCTAACCATAACCCTAACCCTAAGCCTAACCCCTGCTAACCCCAACCCCTAATACTAGCCCTAGCTCTTAAACCATACCCCTAAAAATACCCCTGTGACCCTAATGGTAACCCTAACCCTAAACGCTAACCGTAAATGCTAACCTTAATTCCTAAAGCTAACCCTAACTCCTAACCCTAACCCTAACCCTAACCCTAACCCTAACCCTAACCCCTCCTAACCCTAACCCCTAATACTAGCCTTAGCTCTTAAAAACTAACCCTAAGACTGCCACTGTGCCTCTAACCGTAACCCTAACCCTAAACCCTAAACGTAAACGCTAATACTAACTTCTAACCCTAACCCTAACCCTAACTCCTAACCCTAACCCTAACCCTAACCCTAAACCCTGCTAAAGCTAACCCCTAATACTAACCCTAGCTCTTAAACCATACCCCTACAAATACCCCTGTGCCCCTAACCGTAACCCTAACCCTAAACCCTAACCGTAAATGCTAACCTTAATTCCTAAAGCTAACCCTAACTCCTAACCCTAACCCTAACCCTAACCCTAACCCTAACCCTAACCCCTCCTAACCCTAACCCCTAATACTAGCCTTAGCTCTTAAAACCTAACCCTAAGCCTACCACTCTGCCTCTAACCGTAACCCTAACCCTAAACCCTAAACACAAATGCTAACCTTAATTCCTAAAGCTAACCCTAACTCCTAACCCTAACCCTAACCCTAACTCCTAACCCTAACCCTAACCCCTCCTAACCCTAACCCCTAATACTAGCCTTAGCTCTTAAAAACTAACCCTAAGACTGCCACTGTGCCTCTAACCGTAACCCTAACCCTAAACCCTAAACGTAAACGCTAATACTAACTTCTAACCCTAACCCTAACCCTAACTCCTAACCCTAACCCTAACCCTAACCCTAACTCCTAACCATAACCCTAACCCTAAGCCTAACCCCTGCTAACCCCAACCCCTAATACTAGCGCTAGCTCTTAAACCATACCCCTAAAAATACCCCTGTGAACCTAATGGTAACCCTAACCCTAAACACTAACCGTAAATGCTAACCTTAATTCCTAAAGCTAACCCTAACTCCTAACCCTAACCCTAACCCTAACCCTATCCCTAACCCTAACCCTAACCCTAACCCTAACCCCTCCTAACCCTAACCCCTAATACTAGCCTTAGCTCTTAAAAACTAACCCTAAGACTGCCACTGTGCCCCTAACCGTAACCCTAACCCTAAAACCTAACCATAAACGCTAACCCTAACTCATAAACCTAACCCTAAATCCTAACCCTAACCCTAACCCTAACCCTAACGCCTCCTAACCGTAACCCCTGATACTAGCCTTAGCTCTTAAACCCTAACCCTAAGCCTACCCCTGTGCCTCTAACCGTAACCCTAACCCTAAACCCTAAACGTAAACGCCAATACTAACATCTAACCCTAACCCTAACCCTAACTCCTAACCCTAACCCTAAGCCTAACCCCTGCTAACCTTAACCCCTAATACTAGCCCTAGCTCTTAAACCATAACCCTAAAACTACACCTGTGCCCCTAATGGTAACCCTAACCCTAAATGCTAACCTTAATTCCTAAAGCTAACCCTAACTCCTAACCCTAACCCTAACCCTAACCCTAAACCCTGCTAAAGCTAACCCCTAATACTAGCCCTAGCTCTTAAACGATAACCCTAAAACTACCCCTGTGCCCCTAATGGTAACCCTAACCCTAAATGCTAACCTTAATTCCTAAAGCTAACCCTAACTCCTAACTCCTAACCCTAACCCTAACCCTAAACCTAAACCCTGCTAAAGCTAACCCCTAATACTAACCCTAGCCCTTAAACCCTAACCCTAAGACTACCCCTGTGCCCCTAACCGTAACCCTAACCCTAAACCCTAACCGTAAATGCTAACCTTAATTCCTAAAGCTAACCCTAACTCCTAACCCTAACCCTAACCCTAACCCTAACCCTAACCCTAACCCTAACCCCTCCTAACCCTAACCCCTAATACTAGCCTTAGCTCTTAAAACCTAACCCTAAGCCTACCACTCTGCCTCTAACCGTAACCCTAACCCTAAACCCTAAACACAAATGCTAACCTTAATTCCTAAAGCTAACCCTAACTCCTAACCCTAACCCTAACCCTAACCCTAACCCCTCCTAACCCTAACCCCTAATACTAGCCTTAGCTCCTAAAAACTAACCCTAAGACTGCCACTGTGCCTCTAACCGTAACCCTAACCCTAAACCTAAATGTAAACGCTAATACTAACTTCTAACCCTAACCCTAACCCTAACTCCTAACCCTAACCCTAACCCTAACCCTAAATCCTAACCATAACCCTAACCCTAAGCCTAACCCCTGCTAACCCCAACCCCTAATACTAGCCCTAGCTCTTAAACCATACCCCTAACAATACCCCTGTGACACTAATGGTAACCCTAACCGTAAACGCTAACCTTAATTCCTAAAGCTAACCCTAACTCCTAACCCTAACCCTAACCCTAACCCTAACCCTAACCCTAACCCTAACCCCTCCTAACCCTAACCCCTAATACTAGCCTTAGCTCTTAAAAACTAACCCTAAGACTGCCACTGTGCCTCTAACCGTAACCCTAACCCTAAACCCTAAACGTAAACGCTAATACTAACTTCTAACCCTAACCCTAACCCTAACTCCTAACCCTAACCCTAACCCTAACCCTAACTCCTAACCCTAACCCTAACCCTAAGCCTAACCCCTGCTAACCCTAACCCCTAATACTAGCCCTAGCTCTTAAACCATACCCCTAAAAATACCCCTGTGACCCTAATGGTAAACCTAACCCTAAACGCTAACCGTAAATGCTAACCTTAATTCCTAAAGCTAACCCTAACTCCTAACCCTAACCCTAACCCTAACCCTAACCCTAACCCTAACCCTAACCCTAACCCCTCCTAACCCTAACCCCTAATACTACCCTTAGCTCTTAAAAACTAACCCTAAGACTGCCACTGTGCCCCTAACCGTAACCCTAACCCTAAAACCTAACCATAAACGCTAACCCTAACTCATAAACCTACCCCTAAATCCTAACCCTAACCCTAACCCTAACCCTAACGCCTCCTAACCGTAACCCCTGATACTAGCCTTAGCTCTTAAACCCTAACCCTAAGCCTACACCTGTGCCTCTAACCGTAACCCTAACCCTAAACCCTAAACGTAAACGCTAATACTAACATCTAACCCTAACCCTAACCCTAACTCCTAACCCTAACCCTAACCCTAACCCTAAACCCTGCTAAAGCTAACCCCTAATACTAACCCTAGCTCTTAAACCCTAACCCTAAGACTACTCCTGTGCCCCTAACCGTAACCCTAACCCTAAACCCTAACCGTAAATGCTAACCTTAATTCCTAAAGCTAACCCTAACTCCTAACCCTAACCCTAACCCTAACCCTAAACCTAACCCCTCCTAACCCTAACCCCTAATACTAGCCTTAGCTCTTAAAACCTAACCCTAAGCCTACCACTCTGCCTCTAACCGTAACCCTAACCCTAAACCCTAAACACAAATGCTAACCTTAATTCCTAAAGCTAACCCTAACTCCTAACCCTAACCCTAACCCTAACCCTAACCCTAACCCTAACCCCTCCTAACCCTAACCCCTAATACTAGCCTTAGCTCTTAAAAACTAACCCTAAGACTGCCACTGTGCCTCTAACCGTAACCCTAACCCTAAACCCTAAACGTAAACGCTAATACTAACTTCTAACCCTAACCCTAACCCTAACTCCTAACCCTAACCCTAACCCTAAATCCTAACCATAACACTAACCCTAAGCCTAACCCCTGCTAACCCCAACCCCTAATACTAGCCCTAGCTCTTAAACCATACCCCTAAAAATACCCCTGTGACCCTAATGGTAACCCTAACCCTAAACGCTAACTGTAAATGCTAACCTTAATTCCTAAAGATAACCCTAACTCCTAACCCTAACCCTAACCCTAACCCTAACCCTAACCCCTCCTAACCCTAACCCCTAATACTAGCCTTAGCTCTTAAAAACTAACCCTAAGACTGCCACTGTGCCTCTAACCGTAACCCTAACCCTAAACCCTAAACGTAAACGCTAATACTAACTTCTAACCCTAACCCTAACTCCTAACCCTAACCCTAACCCTAACTCCTAACCCTAACCCTAACCCTAAGCCTAACCCCTGCTAACCCTAACCCCTAATACTAGCCCTAGCTCTTAAACCATACCCCTAAAAATACCCCTGTGACCCTAATGGTAACCCTAACCCTAAACACTAACCGTAAATGCTAACCTTAATTCCTAAAGCTAACCCTAACTCCTAACCCTAACCCTAACCCTAACCCTAACCCGAACCCGAACCCGAACCCTAAGCCCTCCTAACCCTAACCCCTAATAATAGCCCTAGCTCTAAAACCCTCACCCTAAGCCTACACCTGTGCCCCTAACCGTAACCCTAACCCTAAAACCTAACCATAAACGCTAACCCTAACTCCTAAACCTAACCCTAAATCCTAACCCTAACCGTAACCCTAACCCTAACGCCTCCTAACCGTAACCCCTGATACTAGCCTTAGCTCTTAAACCCTAACCCTAAGCCTACCCCTGTGCCTCTAACCGTAACCCTAACCCTAAACCCTAAACGTAAACGCTAATACTAACATCTAACCCTAACCCTAACCCTAACTCCTAACCCTAACCCTAAGCCTAACCCCTGCTAACCCTAACCCCTAATACTAGCCCTAGCTCTTAAACCATAACCCTAAAACTACCCCTGTGCCCCTAATGGTAACCCTAACCCTAAATGCTAACCTTAATTCCTAAAGCTAACCCTAACTCCCAACCCTAACCCTAACCCTAACCCTAAACCCTGCTAAAGCTAACCCCTAATACGAACCCTAGCTCTTAAACCCTAACCCTAAGACTACCCCTGTGCCCCTAACCGTAACCCTAACCCTAAACCCTAACCGTAAATGCTAACCTTAATTCCTAAAGCTAACCCTAACTCCTAACCCTAACCCTAACCCTAACCCTAACCCCTCCTAACCCTAACCCCTAATACTAGCCTTAGCTCTTAAAACCTAACCCTAAGCCTACCACTCTGCCTCTAACCGTAACCCTAACCCTAAACCCTAAACACAAATGCTAACCTTAATTCCTAAAGCTAAACCTAACTCCTAAATCCTAACCCTAACCCTAACCCTAACCCTAACCCCTCCTAACCCTAACCCCTAATACTAGCCTTAGCTCTTAAAAACTAACCCTAAGACTGCCACTGTGCCTCTAACCGTAACCCTAACCCTAAACCCTAAACGTAAACGCTAATACTAACTTCTAACCCTAACCCTAACCCTAACTCCTAACCCTAACCCTAACCCTAACCCTAACTCCTAACCCTAACCCTAACCCTAAGCCTAACCCCTGCTAACCCTAACCCCTAATACTAGCCCTAGCTCTTAAACCATACCCCTAAAAATACCCCTGTGACACTAATGGTAACCCTAACCCTAAACGCTAACCGTAAATGCTAACCTTAATTCCTAAAGCTAACCCTAACTCCTAACCCTAACCCTAACCCTAACCCTAACCCCTCCTAACCCTAACCCCTAATACTAGCCTTAGCTCTTAAAAACTAACCCTAAGACTGCCACTGTGCCCCTAACCGTAACCCTAACCCTAAAACCTAACCATAAATGCTAACCCTAATGCCTAAACCTAACCCTAAATCCTAACCCTAACCCTAACCCTAACCCTAAGCCTAACCCCTCCTAACCCTAACCCCTAATACTAGCCTTAGCTCTTAAAAACTAACCCTAAGACTGCCACTGTGCCTCTAACCGTAACCCTAACCCTAAACCCTAAACGTAAACGCTAATACTAACTTCTGACCCTAACCCTAACTCCTAACCCTAACCCTAACCCTAACTCCTAACCCTAACCCTAACCCTAAGCCTAACCCCTGCTAACCCTAACCCCTAATACTAGCCCTAGCTCTTAAACCATACCCCTAAAAATACCCCTGTGACCCTAATGGTAACCCTAACCCTAAACGCTAACCGTAAATGCTAACCTTAATGCCTAAAGCTAACCCTAACTCCTAACCCTAACCCTAACCCTAACCCTAACC